>NC_069085.1:16412959-16599561 GCF_947172395.1 Bicyclus anynana | reverse complement strand
GGTAGGCGTCTGTTTAGTGGTAAATAAAACGGCAAACGCTTTGTAACATTTACACCATTTTGAAAGATTTGCTAAGTGTTAATTAGATCGGATTGGATGACAACTTAACTTAACAAAATTATCATAATGGGACCTCCAAAAACCAAGGTAATTACTGATCTCCCAGCTAATCAAAGTTGATTGATAAAGTTGAAAATCAACCAATTAGTATATTAACCGTAAAACACACAGTATTTGATGTCGCGTTCGATTCATTACGCAAATTGCTTCCTTCCTCATTATGGAACATCAACCCGATACGAAGTGATTACAACTAATTACTGGACAGAATAAATTTTTAAATAAATGTCAGGAGTGATTTTCATTTTCACAAGATTTTCACATAACTAAATAATCTAGAAATTAACCAGATATTAATGATTATTTTATTTAGGTACTTGAATATTGGAATAATCTTAGTCATAGATTTTTATAACTGTATAGTCGCAGGATTCGTAAGCCGTTTTAAGTGCCCCGAAGTGGGAGCCCTTGGAGCTTCGCTACGCTACGATAAGTACGCTTGTGTGCGCGTCAGTCGGTGTAATTAGCTTACCCCTTACGCTCACATATTCACAGCAGTGGCTTACGTTTGGAGTGAAAAAATTGTTAGGTGTTGTGGGTCTATATGGTTATTGGTCTAAGATCTTAGCATTCTATGGATTCTGGTGCCGGTCTCTCCGAGCAGAGACAAAATCTCCGAGTAGATCATGCTGCTTTAGAACGGGGTGTAGGTTTGAGGGCTTTTACATTCAACGCTTGTTTTATTCTGCCTGCTTATTTGCAGAATTTTTTTTAAATAATTAAGTTAGATCTCCATAAAATCAAAATCTTGTGTGAATATGGCCAATTAAATTGCCTCCCAAACATCTTTATATATAAACCGAAAATAGTATGTTACTGATATTTAAAATGCTAACGTGAGTATCATGAATGAACAAAAAGATTTATTTACACAATAAAATCTTCATCATTCTGTATCACATAAGGTTGGTTTGTCCCATTTATATCAAGACATCGTATTCGTATGTACGTATAAAGGATGTCCCATAAATAGCACGACAGACCTACTCTACTCATAAATGGAATAGCACGACATAGTCCTATAGCATAGAATATCTACATGGTGATAGGTTCAAGTATTGAAAAATAATTTTCGAGTACAAAACTATTTGTATTTCGTAAAAAATCAATATAAACTAACATGATACATTTCGTTATTTTAGTAGGCCTTGATGTCAGCCATTATACTGTGTCTATAGTGCTATTTACCGGACATCCTGTATATCAAACCATTTTCAAAATACATTAAGCTTTCAGCCAATTCAATACAGTATTCTTTCCACCGTAACCATTTCGTCATGATACCATCTGAGCACGCGAATTGGCAATGGAAATTGACAGATAGGCTACAATTACCCGCCCGACGAACGTTCATTATTTTTCCGATGTTAATTGAAAAGTCAACCGTTTGTTTTGTCATCAAAGTGAATTAGAATTAATCGTTACGCACCGTTATATTGAGACGGAGATAAATGGAACGACGGCTATGGTATTCAATGGTTTATTTTAGGAAAGTGTCACATTCAAATTAATTAATTTATTGATGTTTAATGTAGTTTATTTCAATTACAAGCAGACAGGCAATCAAAAGCAAGCCACACAACTAAATATATTTTATGTTCACACAAATTTCCCTACCATCTACAATATGGGTATCAAGTCTAGAGTGAATAAGTAAATTCTAGGTAAGCGCGTTCCACCATAGACGGCATCATTACTTACCGGTCAGTCAAGCGCTTATCTAAATAACAAAATCAAAAACCTCAGTAAGTACCTACCTACTAGACGTATTTTCAAGCAATATTTAGACAACAGATGATGCAATATTTACAAGAGACCTATGTCCAGCTATCAGCTGAAAGTGATGATGACGATGATTTGATGCACCACACAGGTAGGTAGGTACGTTAAATTTTAAAAATTATAATCAAAAAAATAAAATTCCTGCATGCCATAATTATAATTAATTAATTATAATAATATATAATATAATAATAACCTTCGTGCAAGGAGTCGCCAAAACAGTTCTCCGAACTATTTCACTGCGATTGTCTCGACTGGAACAGGAGGTCTAGCTCAGGTTGTTGCGCAAAAGATCAGCCTGTCAGCCAGGCTGATCTTTTGCAACGCGGAAATGCAGCCAGTGTCCTTGCCACCATTTCACATGGGCATGATTTGTATTGTAATATTGATATTTGTATATTGTTATTATGGTAAGTCAACTTAAGTTTCCTATTGTATTCTTTCTCAAAAGAAATTTATTAAATGAAAAATTTTTTGGTAACAAGGTAAATAAGGTGCAGAAATCACAGCAGATTTGTCAAAGATCCTCAACGATGTAAAGAATACCGATATCAAACCTGTACCGCCGAATGTAGGCAGATTCTATCGCTTATATTGTGAGCCAATACTCACATCAAAGGCCAATTGCTACCTATTTCCATCGCAGACGATAATACTTGGATGGATATTGGCTTCACAACTCAGATAAGGCACGAAGACCCTTTTCAATTTTCGCTCTTGTTTTTTCGTGTAAATGACATAGCGTTATTTAGTGTCACAAATCTGGACAATCTATTTCGAAATAAATGTGGAATCTTTGCTGAGTAAAGAAAATATACTCAAGATTTTTTTCTCAGCTGCTAAAAATAAGGCGACCCCGCACTAGAAAGCGCAGCGAACCAGGTGAACTGACGACATCAAGCGAGTCGCGGGATTCGCAGGATGCAGGCGGCTCAGGATCGTGATGTTTATAAGTCCCTGCAAAAAGACTGCATACTGCAGTGCACGTCCATCGGCTGATATGATGATGATGATGATGAAAATGATTAAAAATCTCAAGGCATGTGAAGAACATAGGGTTTTTCCATGCCCGACAACCAGTGGTAAGCCTTCTAAGCATTCTGTCTTATATGCTATTAGTTAAGCCTTGTGATTATTCTGTTTTATTAGCACAGTACAAAACCAGATCTTCATTCTCAAGGAAGGGATATGGAAGTTACACCCACAAGGCTGCTCCAATGCGAGTTGGTGGGTTTAGGGTGGTAATGTACTAATGTACACTATCAGTTGTTAATTATAACGTCTAGGACCGGTGTAATACCACCAATATCTAATCCATTCCGGTACTGATATTTTTAGAAGATTTTTTTTTTTTTTTTATTCTTTACAAGTTAGCCCTTGACTACAATCTCACCTGATGGTAAGTGATGATGCAGTCTAAGATGGAAGCGGGCTAACTTGTTAGGAGGAGGATGAAAATCCACACCCCTTTCGGTTTCTACACGGCATCGTACCGGAACGCTAAATCGCTTGGCGGTACGTCTTTGCCGGTAGGGTGGTAACTAGCCACGGCCGAAGCCTCCCACCAGCCAGACCTGGACAAATTAAGAAAATCTCAATCTGCCCAGCCGGGGATCGAACCCAGGACCTCCGTCTTGTAAATCCACCGCGCATACCACTGCGCCACGGAGGCCGTCAAAAAAAAGAAAGCTCAATATATCATACTCTGAATCCAAACCCACTGCCATCCCAGGCGGCGTAAGCTAATCCAAGACCAACGAGACATTCGGCTGTTATTATAGAAGTTTCTATGTACATGATAGTTTTAATGATTCTATATTTTAAAGTCGTTATTTACGAGTAAATCCCGTACAGTTTATTAGCGTAATTTTAACGAAGTCATTCAAGAAGTATTTATTGTCTGGCACAAAATTTACTTGTTACTATAAATTTGTGGGAACAAGTGAGATTGTTATTTTCCTACGTCTCTATTATTTTATAGCAGTCCCGCAAATTCAATTTGCCCCACAATCGAGATAAAGCAGTAAATTTACTAGTTTATGATTGGAATGTATACGAAGGACTTATACTAAAAATAGATAGGCACGAAAACTGGTTTCCATATTTTCATATGCATAGAAACACCATCTTTATATTTAAATAAAATAATTAAGGAATATTTCGTGTATTTTAATACGTGAAAAGAAAATAATTAAAGAATACTCGAGTGACGTGTTGTAAAGTAATTTTTTGTAAAATATTTTTTTTCTCTATACTTATATTCTAAAGCTGAAGAGTTTGTTTGTTGATTTGATTTATAATATTAATAGATATAATATTAATATACATTTATATACTACATATAAATACTTATATAATGTATAAATACACACAGACACTGGAAAACACCCATGCTTATCACACAAATATTTTCCAGTTGTGGGAGTCGAACCCACGGCCGTGGATGCAGAAAGCAGGGTCACTACCCACTGCGCCACGCGGCCGTCATGTCGAATTGAAAAAGTCTTTCAGTGTTAGATAGCGCATTTATTGAGGAAGGATATAGGCTATATATTATCCCCATATTCCTACGGGAACGGGAACCACGCGGCGTCATCTAGTTTACCTATAACCGTAATTGTTGTTAAACAATGGAATTCATAGACATTGTAGGGGCACCACTAGGGGATCATTCAGTTGCTGAGTGTCGAATTTAACCTCTATTTGTTTGAGAATTTGACACTCAGCGGGTGAATGATTCCCTGGGGGAGCACCTACAACGTCTATGAATTCCACTGTTAGGTACCAGGCTCGCATAGGTCAACTCAAAAGAAATACAAACACGACCGGGTATGCGCGGCCGTATGGAACGTAAGTCCATACGGTCTATCTAAATATCTTCCTTCGGAGATTGTATTAACGGTAGGCGTCCACTGATCCGCATCGTACGTATTGGACGCAATGCATCCTGCGGATTTTTAATTTTACAGAAGATAAAATCCGTTCGATGCGATCCGTACGATGCTGATTAGTGGACACACTTGTATGACTTTCTGTACAAACCTACTAAAATCCGTTTGATGCGATATGTCCGATGCGTAGGTACGATACGGATCTGTGGACGCCTGCCGTAAATCAACGTTTGTAGTAAGTACGTTTTGCTATTTTTAACCGACTTTAAAAAAAGCAGAAGATTCTCAATTTTACGCGTATGTCTTTTTTATGACTTCATTTATTAACCAATTTTGAAAATTATTTTTCTGTTAAAGAGTTACTTCCAGATTGGTCCCAATTCATTTTCATGATAATCAGTTTAGTAATTTTGTATCAAAATAACTGAAATACGCCTTTGAAGTTAGTTCTATTTTTATTTTTAAAAAGATTTATGTTTTATTTATCAAATAATGGACCTATTTTCACCTGATAATGCAAACTAAGATTAGGCGAGCTATACAAAGATGAAAGAAAAAAACATCATAACTTAATATAAATATTTTTTACTATCAACCCTAACCGCAATTTCTAATAAACACATAGTATAATAGGGACCAATATTAAGATCATAAAGTAATAAGTTTGTTGACATGTTTACCTCCTCCAGATTAAAGATGGTCTAGATCCAGCGTCCCTGAATAAAAATCGAGATTTCTTATACATGTATCCTCGTACTTTCTCCATATAGATCTATATTATTATACCTACTACTGTGTACAAAACTATTTCTGGAAACAGCTACGTCTCGTTTGTCAAGTGGAAATATTGAATATATCCACTGAGATGCTTGTCACTGCGAAATAAATCTAAATTTAGCTACCTTTTAGGATATCTTATAAAACCGAATTGTTAGATACTCGTATATTATATTATTTTGATTGCTTTTAATTTATTACTTAGCGCAATTTTTTCAAGTTGTTGTTTCTTGTGAGTTTTCTATTATAAAAATTGTGTTGTAGTGCCAGTGATAGCTACGTCTATAAACTCTCAAACTCAAACTCTCAAAGGCTTCCTCCAACTCCTTCCACTGTTTTGTCTGCCGCTATTCTCATCCAAAGTCATTTTTAGGTCATCCTCCCATCTTTTTTGTTTTGCGACTTCGGCTCCTAGTCCCTTGGTTACCAAACTGTCAACTGTTTGTTCCAATAGGTATTTCTAAATAGTATTCTGAGGTCGTGATAATACAAAAATCTAGCCTGAGTCTGTGGTAGCATTGTCGTTACGGCTCGGCATAGTTTTTATTCAATCCTAGCACTAGTTTTTTATTTAGTTTGATGGGGAATATCAATATGTCAACGAACTAGCCGACACCCTGTGGCTTCACCTGTGTAGTTTCCGTTTCCGTGTGAATACAGGGATAAAATATAACCCATGACACTCACAAATAACGTAGCTTCCAAGTGGTAAAAGAATTTTCAAAATCGGTTTAGTAGATCCAGAGATTACCCATTACCATTGAAATTGGAACGAAATGCAGCGTTCTTGTCTGTAGAATGGGTATTTTTTTTATTTGATTTTTATAGAGTTGCGATCTGCGTCTGTAAAAAGAATTTTAACATTGAATACTGTACTGAATTATTTTATTTTCTCGCAATTTTATCAATCGTAGTGAAAAGTATAGTGAAACATGCGGGGCTAAACCCATTATAAACTCGGTTTCTATTTAGCAGCCCACGGCTCGTGCCCTAAAAATGCCTCGTACCTATAT
Organism: Bicyclus anynana; assembly: GCF_947172395.1. Classification (NCBI taxonomy): domain Eukaryota; kingdom Metazoa; phylum Arthropoda; class Insecta; order Lepidoptera; family Nymphalidae; genus Bicyclus; species Bicyclus anynana. The sequence goes on along the minus strand of NC_069085.1, from coordinate 16,592,978 downwards.
AATGGTCTTTTTAGCCCCTTGTATAACAATCTACTATTAACTATCTAAGGATTAATTCCGGATATATTTATGTAAAAATTTTTCATTATCTAACATAAATGTTTCATTATGCTATCAAGCTATATGTATAATTGACCCTCCAGATGTATACTTACAAACATAACTTAGTAAAAAAGAAACTGGAAACTTCTGAAATATTTATAAGTACATATTTACGGTTTTTCTCGCCGCTCAGAAAAGATTCAAACTAATAAGAGAGTGAGCCGAACCTTTCCAAGATTCTCTCCGTGTCCGAGAATTCGGAATGAGAAAAAAGATGTTTCCAAAACTTGTTTGCAAAAGTTCCAGTAAAAGCGATTCTGATTTAAACTGTTTCTGGCGACATGATTATGAACTCTTTCTACAGTAAGGCTATAAACACACTAGCTAGTTCCCGTAGGAATACGGGTGTATTTTACAAGGTGTCCCGTAATAAATGGATAAAACGCAAATGGTAAATGCGCCACAGCTACAGCATTGAAAATACTGATTCAAGATTTTGAAAAATTTAAAAATTCGCAAAAATTATATAACTTGGTCACCCAAAATTAGGTTTACCATTTACGTTTTATCCATTAAATACGGGACAGCCTGTATATAGCCTTGGTCGTTAAATGGGCTAATAACAAAACTAACTTCATGACACTCTGATACTTACTATAAATTAAAAGCATTTTCAAGCACTCGACAGATTCAAATCAAATACAAACTTAACCGTATTTACATGGGAACTGCAAAAAGCTTCGACTCAAATCACCCTAATTCGTATCGGGTGCCAAAAAAAAACAAACAGCAATTTAATTTTACGGCGATCCATCGCGGAGGCTCGTTTTTGTTTGATAATCCCCAATTAGGAAGTTTGCGGATCTTTGATCTTGAAGCACCTAATTTGAAGTGCCATTCCCAAGTTTTGGGGCGGTGCAGCGTTTTCATCTTTGCCCATTTTCTTAAGTGGCTTAGTCAATCTTTTGGATGGGAATTTTAGTCTTGGCAAAGACTCTTAACTTAATTTTAAACGAAATTTAGAGCAAGCTTAGTTGATAAGTTTTAGAACTCTTTCGCATGAGTTGATATTCTTGCATTTGTCTGACAATGTTAAATAATTTACTGAGAGAGCCTTTATAATATGTAAAAGAATGTACAAATTTTTAGATCAGATCAAATTTATCTTTTCATGCAACAATTATTTCATTAAATAAGAAGATATAGAAAAATTAAAGTCGTTTTATGAAAAGTCAAGTAATTTTAACGATTCTATTATCGTTTCAAAGGGCAATTTCTACAAAAAGAGCCGGCAACGAGCTGTTGAAAAAAACTTGAAAATATTTTTTAACTAGCGGACGCCCGCGTGAAATTTAGTTTTTCACAAATCCCTCGAGAACCATGGATTTTTCCAGGATGAAAAGTAGCCTATGTGTTAATCCAAAGTAAAAACTATTTTCATTCTAAATTTCAGCGAAATTGGTTCAATAGTTGCGCCGATACAAACATCCTTACAAATTTTCGCTTTTATAATATTAGTATAAGATAAGAATGTAAAAGATCTACTCTCAACTATATTTATCAATGTAATAATTATATTTGAAAAATATGTAGGTATTTATTCACAGTTACAAAATTTTGACGCACAAAAAGAATTATTCATTATTGTGTTTTCAATAGCAATTCCACTACAAGTAGAGCAAAAAACATGGTCGCCGGGAAAGATTCTTAACTTTGCAGTTCATAATGGTATACATCTCACAGATGCAAGGTTTCCGCTGAAATATTAATTTACAACCTCGCTGCCTCGTATTCTTATTATTAGCTGGGATTATTGTTTCATTCACTTTGTGTTTTCGTTTGTCTGTTACAGCAGGAATGTAAATTAGTGAATTTAATAAATACAATTGCAGAGTTTCGTGCCGGCTTTTGTCAGAAGGGTCTATCTGCCTTTTTAACCGGTGGTAGAATCACTATAAACAGACAAAGTTGACGTTTCAAGAGTTGAAATCTATGCCAACTTGAAATTTTAATGTATAGGTTGACAATGACATGTTAAAAATGTCGGATGGTAAACAAAGGTTGGTATAATCTTAAGCTTTCCCTTGAAAAGTAAGTATATAAAACTAATTGTGAAACTCATCTATCTATCTTGATAAGGTTGTTTGATGAAGCACATAGTTATGACATAAAACCACCTCGTTATATCCAGGTAATTTGTGACTTTTCTCGCAATAACTTTTAAAAAATGTTTTTAAATTAAATTCGTTAACAAAAATTATTATTACTGGCGGTCGCCCAAGAACCATGGATAAAAAGTGTTAATCCAGACTATAATCTATCTCAACTTCAAATTTCAGGTGATTCAGTTCTGTAGTTGCGGTCTGAAAGAGTAACAAAGATTCATACCATCAAAATCAACAGTTTTTTGCAAATCTCGGGAATCCATTTTTTTGGGACAAAAAGTAGCCTGTGTGTTGATCCAGAGTAAAATCTATTTTCATTCCAAATTTCAGCCAAATCAGTTCAGTAGTTGCGGCGTTAAAGAGTAACAAACATCTAAAAATACAAACTTTCGCGTTTATAATATTAGTAGGATTAAGCAAAGTTTGTTTCTTATCAAAATTTTGCAATCCCAAGAAAGCCCAACTCGTCTGCTACCGAAGGAAGTCATATTATACAAAAGGAACGATCCTGAAGACTGCAATAGACGTTTATTGAAATTATAGCGTCGTATCTTCAAATGGATCTAGAGTGGACCCTTTTCGGAGGTAAATGAGTGTATAAAGGATTTTCATAACTCTATTTTGGAAGATTAGATGCGAATGTTACGAGTTTATGGTGAAGCCAATTTAATCAAAAGTGTATTATTGTAGAATTGTATGTTTATATAAAAAATAATTAGAAGATTTAGAGCCTCAATAGCTCAACGGTAAGAGCGGTCGGACTCACCACCAAGGGGTGGTGGTTCGACCCCGCCCCGTTGGTCTATTGTCGTACCCACTTCTAATACAGTCTTTCCCGACTAGTTGGAGGGGAATGGGAATATTGGTCATATTTAAAAATATGGCAAATATTCTTTTAAAAAAAAAAAAATAAGAAACGTACCTGTATGTCGTAGTCATCTGGTTTAATAGGACGCCTAGGCGGTACGTACATTAAACGCTTGCATTTAATGAAATCGCTAAATTACAACAATCGAAAATACTGATCGCAAAACTAGAAAGCGAAATGCTTCATTTATATATAAATAAATGAATCCACGCCATCACGCTTGAACGATTTCACTATTTTTTTTATGTGTTTGATAATGACAGGTTCTTATGACAGAAAAAAATTATAAAAATGCGCGGAAAATTAGAAAAAGGGGTAGGGTAGGGCCGCGAGTTTCAGGCGGAAGAAGTCGCGAGCATCAGCTAGTTTCTTATACAAACGGCTAGGGGTAAGTAACTCTTTGGCCAAAAGTCAGAGTTTCCTATTTCTTACAACCAGGGAAACTTGAATAGGTATCTTCTATAGGCAACCGCGTTCCACCTTAGGCCACATCTACACTTTTTTTTTATTCTTTACAAGTTAGCCCTTGACTACAATCTCACCTATCTACCTGATGATAAGTGATGATGCAATCTAAGATGGAAGCGGGCGGATACCGGAACGCTAAATCGCTTGGCGGTACGTCTTTGTCGGTAGGGTGGTAACTAGCCACGGCCGAAGCCTCCCACCAGCCAGACTTGGACCAATTTAGAAAAACTCAATCGGCCCAGCCGGGGATCGAACCCAGGACCTCCGTCTTGTAAATCCACCGCGCATACCACTGCGCCACGGAGGCCGTCAAAACACCACCTACAAAGGCCTATGTTCTGCAGTGGACGTCCATCTGCTGACATGATGATGATAACATCAATCAAGCAAAATATAGGCTTTCTATCATCGACATTGGGCGAAAGAAAAGATAATTATCCAATAAAATATCAACCAGTTACAACTAAGCAACTAATACATAGGTATATGAAATATTCAAAGAGAATTTCGAGTTTGAATTAGTTTGTGGCAAACCACAGTAGAAGTTAATTCACCGTTTTCGAGCCTGTTAGCTAGAATTTTGGAAACACGGCATTATTAAATTCCCTAACAATATTCCAACGCGTTACCTGACTTAGTTTAGCAACATGCGATTTTGTTTTTATTTTTGTAAAAAAAAAATTGTATCCCGGCTCAAAATTTGATTTTTTAATTGACGCTCGTTGCACTTTTTTTATCCAAAAATAAAATGTAAAGCTAGTGACGGAATTTACATGACAAATAAAATTTTATTGTTACTTAGTCCAACACAAACTAATTTTAAGATAAGTAATTTACTTTACTGAAAATTTCGTTTTAATTTTTCGCTCGTTGATGTTAATATATTTTCTACGTGACGCAGTGGTATGAGCGGTGGATTTACTAGACGGAGGTCCTGGGTGCGATCCCCGGCTAGGTCAGTTGAGGTTTTCTTTATTGGTCTGGTTGATGGGAGGCTTCGGCCTAGTTACTAGTGGCTAGTTACCATCCTAGCGGCAAAGACGTACCGCCGAGCGTTTTAGCTTTCCGGTACGATGTCGTGTAATAAAAACCGGAAAGGATGTGGATTTTCATTCTCCTCCTAACAAGTTAGCCCGCTTCCATCTACGATTGCATTATCACTTACCATTAGGTGAGATTGTAGTCAAGGGCTAACTTGTTACGAATATAAAAGAAAATCAAAAAAATCTTCAACTGTTAATGCCTTATTTAAAAAACCATTATTTTTGCAAAATTTATATTTATTTAGTTGTATTACGTTAAAATTTAACAACGGAACAAAAACAACTCTAATCTTGCAATCCTGAATCAGACTACGAGAAATCATGCTTTTTTTTTTCTTTTTTTTTTAATTTCTGTCCGGAGTTGAGAAGTTAGAGTGCGCGCAAGATAAGTCTGCACGCGACTGTCTCTTTTACCCATCTAGAGATAGGTAGAGATAGACGACTATAGGCGGCATTTGATTAGTTCTTGATTTTAGCCACGCGCTAACTTATCGCACTCTAGAGACGTACCTCCCAGGCACATCGTGTAATACACCTGATTTATTTAAATAATCACATTTGCTACATTTAAGCAGTACGTCGCCGCCACAAGTCAATCTGCGGTATAAATTTGACATCACCTATCTGCGTCTTCGGTAAATTAGCGCGACATCGTTTTCGCCAACCAATTCTGAACCGTAACACTACGTGATACGGCTTTTAATTTACCAGTTCGATTGCATTCTCGTCGTCGTACAAATTAATTGCCTCTAATGAGACACATGAAGCTCGCAGCGCGGGGGCAAATACCTTAATTTAAAGGAATTACAACCTTATAAGGACACCATAGAGTTCAAGTCACGTTAATATACAGTTTAGGTGCATTTATATCAGAAAATTGATTACTTTACAAATAATACATTAGAGTACAAAATTGATGTTCTGCTTCACATAATAGAATTTGAAAATTTGGCTATTCGAAGTACGCTCTGAGTTCTAGTTTTAGTTCTGAGAACTAAATGTTTCGTTGTAGTGTTGAAAATTAAAATTAAAAATTGCGCCATATTTTGGTAATTAACAACAATTAAAAACTAAAAATATCTTATTAACTAAAATACGTGTTAAGGGTAAAATAAAACAGCAAGAATTCTCAGATATTTTTGAAATTAAGACTGTAAATAATAGGCTCTGCTTTTTTATCAAGGTGTGAAAGGATTAAGATAGACGAATATCTTAGCATTCCATGGATTCATTGCGAGGTAGAGAGAAAAACTCCGAGCAGAGTCCTGAACTTGTGACTACTGGATGTAGGGTTAAGGAATTCTTTGACTATCGCACTCCCCGTTCTCTGCTTGTGTTGTTCTCCCTGCTTAGCTAAATTTGTTTTAGTTAACATTTTTTAATGTATTTATTATTTATGTGTTTTATTTTTGAACCAATCATTTAATTGAACCTTTATGCAATTATTAAAAAAAAAACACATGTATAACATATGTATGTATGTATGTAACAACACCACTGATTGCTACACGCGAAATTGAACCGCACACTGACCGCATATTCCAAATGTAATAAATGCCGTGATTGATTTGGTCAGAACGATTTTTGGGTGCATATCAAGTATATTTATGTCAAAATAAATACCTATTTAAATAGCGCAATCCAGAGAAAACTGGCACAATTTTGAGGAGGGGGATAATTTCTCAATTCTCTGCGTGTGTGAAATCTGCCAATCTGCATTGGGCCATAGCGTGGTGGACTATTGGCCTAACCCCTTTCATTCTGAGAGGAGACTAGAGCTTAGCAGTGCCAAATATGGGTGGTTAATGATGATACTTCAGTTTACCGAACCTTTAAGAATAACAAAACAATCCTATTCAGCGTCACATTTTTTTACTTTGTAAAGAATTTTTGTAAACATCATTGCTGCCACTTTCTAAAATTAAGTGTTAAGCACTTATCTTACTAAAGTTTGTAATTATAATCTATCTTACTAAAGTTTGTAATTATAATCAACATTTTGTCTCAAAAAATGTAGCAAGGAATATTCCGAATTTCGCAAGGGGTAGACTCGAGCTCGGCAGTGAGCCGAATATGGGTCGATAACGACTAAAACAGTTAAGGGTACATATTTCTTATGCCGGATCTAAGACCATTATCATGGAAGACAAGACAACTTCAAACATAATCCTAAATTAAACCACCATTTATTTATAGAACTAAAATATTAAAAACCTAATTTTATATGCCCAGATTCGGAACATTGGATTATGATATAACCCGTTTTAATAAACAATTTCATAAATCCACAGAGTATAGTCTGTTCCAATTGTTCCAAAAAGTGAGAGATATAGTCTGTTCCAATTACCAGAAAACTTGGACCGCAAAAGCCTTGTTAAAAGCGTAATTTGCTTGACAATAACAATATCCACATACGGGGCACAGTCACATGCGACGGCCCTGTCTAACTTAATCTGCAAACAGGGGGATAAATATGCGAAAGGCAAACAGTAAACAGTGACAGTAAATAAAGCCTTTCAGAAAAAATGCCAGCCAACTGTCCCGTGTTTTTTAAAACTTTTTAAACTTTTCAAACGCGCTCACAAAAGTGGTTTTTGTTTGATTAAACAAAATGCACGTTTGACTTTCCTGTTAGTAATTGTCATTTTTTTAATTTCAGAATATGCCGCATTCGAAACTGCCTCTTTTAGTCGTCGCTGTAGCTGGGTTATTCGGTAAATGGGTGTCATTCGAGACTCGACTTGACTGAACCAATTTGACGTTTTACATTACAACTGTATTGTGTGATGTAATGGTCTACTATTACGGAACAGTTTCTATAATACGGAGCTCGTACAATACGTTACGAATCAACCTGAGGCTTAGCCGCCTTGTACACGTACTAGCGGACGCCCGCGACTTCATCCGCGTGGGATTCTTCACAAATACCGCGGGAACCATGCATTTTTCCGGGATGACAAGTAGTATATGTGTTAATCCAGAGAATAAATATATTTCCATTCGAAATTTTAGATAAATCGCTTCAGTAGTAGCCAGTGGCGTGCACTTCTTAGATGCAAAACAGCACTGCCTACCCTAAGTACTCAATACAAACGTATATTTGACCACAGAATACATACTTGGACATGAAATCTTCAAATCTTTACGTATAGTGCATATCCTAGTTTAAAATCTTGTGCACGCCACTGGTAGTAGCGGCGTACATCCAAACATACATCCATACAAATTTTCGTGTTTATAATATTATTAGGATAACTTCTACCACTTTTAGATCAGGCGTCCTAACCAGCTTGAAGTACAACAAACACCTGCATTCACTGCATGTACGCAAATACGAGTAATTCGTATCCAGAGTTAGTTACCACATAAATCATTTGCCCCAGAAGACAGTCACTGCCATGCGGACCTTGCTAACACCCAACTAATACCTACATCATAACTTCTATACTTGGTTGCGAAATCCTTTGAACTGACATTCAAAGTAATGACATTCTAATTAGACACATACAAATAGTTTCCCGACAACGCTAAACTAATTGCGTTCTAATTAAACGCCGTAATAATATTAACACAAATGCAATACATACACAAGATATTCGGGAGTGACCAGAGATACTATACCAAAAGATAGAGCGGTTATCATTGGTAACACTATACTCTCTTATTCTTATAATCACAAGTTTAGAAGTCGTAATTCTATATTGGATATTTTTCTAAAACTTATTCAAACTCGAAATGTATTAATACTCGTAGATTAGATATACAATGTCGAGTTTTAGAAAGCGCTAAAGCCTCAGACCAATTATTGTATAGGACCTGCCTCGCTAGACGTTACTTTTCTGTCAAAGTATATGATCAACGATCTAATGCGATTATAAAATCTGTCTCTATAGAATCGATGTTAAATAGTTGTAATCGTGTTCGTCGGTTAAAGAGCTCCGTAAAAATACCTTTTTGTGTAGTTGAATGGTGTAAAAAACGGGCAAAAATTTTAGTTTAGTATAAGATATATAACAAATCTAAGCTCGTTTTCCTCAGAAAATGACAGACAATTTTGTTCGTGACTATGAGTGCGATACAGGTCCTTCTATAATTGGTCTGAGGCTAAAGCCAAGCTAATATTTACCGTTAAGTAGCAACGCTTAAAAGGTTTACGTAAAATTACACAGGTACGTACAGGATTACAGCTGTGCAACAAGTTGAACGGCGCAGTCGGATTATTTATAATGGCTTGTGAAGTAATTCATAATTATATTTTATTCAAATTTTTTATGCTCTTAGGTAACGAAATTTATTAAATGTCAGTAAATTTTACTCTAAATTTTCGTTTAATTTAAGGATCACAATAAATATCAATCAAATCATTAACGGATATATTTCCGGGCCCAATTTTTAGCAGTTTCGTAGTACGAATAAAAATAATTCTATACCCAACGTCACTACTTTTTCCTAATTTCTGAAGATTCTGTAGATATATGATCCCAACTACCAACTTAACATAACGTAATGGCTATATACCAAAACGAATATCCCTTTCTCCTTTCTATAACTAATGTCACGTTGAGATGTCTTGGAGATTTGTTCAATAATAAATGGACTACCACGCGTTGAGTTGCCAAGTTCTAATAATATTGCCCTTTGTCGTGTACACTATAGAGCAGTGTCGCGATTGTGTCAGACGACCGCAACCAGACTGATGTATTGTGTCAAGGAGCGTTCTATATTTTATGACATTTACACGTTTCGGGGTCCGTAACCATGTGGCACGTCGATTCTCTTTCTACAATCGCAAACGCTTCGAAAATTAAAAAAAATGATGGGACATAACATTTGTTATCGACAGGTCATGTGATCAAGTTATCGATTGGATCTGTCATTCTCATGCATTTTTAGTTTTTGAAGCGTTAGCTTATGCAGAAAGAAAATCGACGTGAAACATGGCTACAGGCCCAGGTTAATTATAAAGTTGTTTAGTTTTATTCGTGGACCTCGACACTATTTATTCAAATAATCAATGTCGTCTCTAACTTTTTTAACACCTATTCCAGAACTCTGCTTTTATTTTATTCAATAACAAGTTAGCATTGTAATCTTACCTAATGTGAAGTGTGTTAAAAGATAATAGCGAGTTATCTTGGAAGAGCTTCATTCGGATACCACTTTGCCGGTTAGGTGGTTCCTAGCTACTGTCGAGGTTTGACTTTATAAACTTTGTGTGGTACATAATTTAAAACATTAGCGACTAATTTTGCTTCATATTTGTGTTTTGTACAATCTATGAGCAACGGATGCTTATTAGTTATCACTGTAGATGTTTCGGACTTTGAAACTTCTGACAAAGCAGTCAGTTTCAGTTGCATTTGTATTTGCCCTGCGGAATTCAGTCCAGTTATATTTTGCGTCTGCTTGGATTATTGAGGCGCAGTATATTCATTTGCAGTTTCAGTAATCAATTTACGTTTATTTTCATCATAATTTGTGAGTAGCATATTTTTTCTTTCTTCTATCACTAATGTAAAAGCTACTTCTTTAGCTACTACTTGAGCTAATTCACGTCGGTGCAACACGACCGATGTTTTATAACATGCTTTCCACGAGGTAAAATCAGACACCCCAGGTATTCAGTTCCATATTGGAGCCAAGTGCTAACAGCAAATACACAATCAAAATTCAAAGTTCATGCCATAGAAGTTCCTCATAACTCGCTATGTACTCGTGCAACGTAGACGCAAGTTCTAACTTTAGAGGCCAAAAAGTTTGGCGCGCGCTTCAAATAACGACTGCTATAGTGGTTACACAGATTACAAATAGATCTAGGAAGCGTTGTCGTAGTACGGTGCTAGTAGGCTCGAATTAGATTGCGTATGTCTCTCACTCGATAGATGACGATTTGTTTGCCTACTAATTAATCTCGATTAATATAGAAAGTGGCATGCCTAGATAGGTTATTTTAGATCTAAAAAAATGGTTATTACTGTGCGCATGTAAATTAGGATTTCGGTATCGCACAAATTTTAAATTTAAACATCTACATATTTTTTAAAAATTAGATTGCACTTTGACGAAGTTGTTTCCCTTTCGATCGGATACTTGCTGGGCGTTTGACAAGGGACTGTATTGAGGTGCGGTGTTTTAGGAGATCCTAGATGGAAAGAATAACCGGCACTAACCTCGATTTTGCCTGTATGTTTCTGATTTTCTCCTGGGATTGTTTACGGTATTTCCTAGACTCCCAGCTGTTTCGAATTCTGAGGCTGGGTCTTGCCATACAAACACACATATCCATTCAATGTTGAGAAAAAAAAATTCCAATACTTTGTACACATTTTACAAAGTTGCGTGCGCGCGGAATTCTCACTAATATAAGTTGACAGATGACAGCCGCTTTCGCTGATCCAAAAATGTCAAAAGACTAAGGCGTTACCACAGATAAGACAGTCAGTGCCGGAAGAAAGGTTTTTGAAGCAAGGAAATTTGATGGATCATTTGTTTTGACGCGATCAGATACACACTCAAAAGATTCAGACTCAAAATTTCCTTTATTTAAGACCATCAATGATTTAGATGCATCAATACATTTGTTTGATTTTTTTAAGTGATCGTATAGTGATGATGAATTTACGTTTACCTACTACCCATATTCTATCAGATCACCATAAATGTTGTGCTTGTTTGTCTCGAAAATTTACATCATCCTACTTTTATACGCATTATTCATTCTTCGTGCTCGCATTCTTATCGTAGGGACCCATCGCGACCCTTCGTAAAGGTCACAAATCTTAAAAGGATTGAAGAGGTAGTCGACTGAAAAGGATAGGGCTGAATTTAAGTCATAATTTCAATTAGGGTCGTGATTTGGGTTGTGAATAAAATATAATCTACGCAGATGGTCTCCGATAAGGCTGGACGTATAGGCTTATTTCGGGGACAATCTTCATTCGTATGTCAAGAATACTTTTAAGGGATAAAAGCCACAAACCTCGTTGAGAATTAATCTTTTATCATTTTTTTGCTGGACTTAATTCTTTGCCACTGTTCTGGTCTGGTGGTTTTCTGAAAGCACTTAACAGCTGTGAATATGGCTATTGATGGGTAACTATAAACTTACCTTTGAAGGCTTTGAAGTATAAACTTGTAAGTACAAATAAGTAAATCCATTCCACCAAATGGGGTGTAAGGGGAAGGCTTGTACTGATCACTCCTAATTGATAACTTTCCCAACTGACTTTACCTGCTAGTGTTGCTTCCTGCAGACTGACCCAGCTCTGTCAACAGATCAATGACGATATAGTTATATCGTGTAGTATAATCGGCTAGACTTCACAAATGACACAAGGCAGTAATAGCTGTAGACTGATAACTACCCTTCAGTTTAAACTCAGGGTCCTATTTGCTTAAATAATTTCGATTCAAACTGCAGTTGCACCTCCAATTTGTCGGTTATGTGCATTTTAAGAAATTAGTTTTTCGGTAATGTGCATTTAAAGAATTTAATATCACGTGCCTCAAACGGTGAAGGAAAAACATTGTGAAGAATACCTGAGAATTTTCTAAAATTCGTATCGTGTGTGAAGTCTGCCAATCCGCAATGGCCCAGCGTGGTGGACTAAGGCCTAACCCCTTTCACACTTTCTTAAAATAAAGCGTTAAGTACTTTCATAAATGTATCTTACTAAACTATAATCAACATTTTGTCAGGAATATTCCGTAAGTTTTAGAAAAGGGTCGACTTACGACCCATTTAAAGATACGACACCATGATTTCAATAAACGACAATAGCACTCTACCCTCGCCATAACATCAGATGAGCTGGATCGTACTCAAAAACGCGTTCAATATTTCCCGAAATGTAGAACAATATACAGGTTGTCCCTCTAGCTCTGAATCATCTTCTCCTTTAAGACCAGGCCTTCAGTAAGCCCTTAAACTAGTCTGATAATAATAATAATGTGTTTATTAAGGCTGTACACCTATTTAAAATATACAGATAAATAGTAGTGATTAATTAATTAAATGGAGTTAGAGGTAATGAAGTTAGAACTACTTAAATACTACTTATAAACTAATTAAAGAAATAATGGAATTAGAACTACCTATATACAGGGTATCCCGTAATTAATGAATAAAACGCAAATAGTATATACACCACCTGATTATCTTAAACTAATCTTAATTACAGCATTGAAAAAGATGATGCAAGATATAGAAAATAATTTAAAGTCTGAAAGAAAAATAGAAAAGAAAGAAATCAACCTAGAGATTTTTTCGAAACTAATCAGATAAGTTTTAGATAATCAGGTGGTGTATTTACTCATTTGCGTTCCATCCATTAATTACGGAATACCCTGTATATAGGCAGTTCTACCTCCATTATCAGACTGGTTTAAAAGCTTAATGAAGGCCAGGTCTGACAGGAGAATATTTAGAGTTTAAATCCACATAGCTACTCCAATGCGAGTTCTGTACAAATAACAAAAAAACTGCATTCAATTATATGTGTATCAGATATAATTAATATTTATATACCAGTGCATAGAAAACCCAATTGCGGTTTATTTTGCACTTTGGTAAAGCCTAATTTCATTAGGTATATATTATGCAGAATAATTAATAAATAAAATAAATAAATAATAAAATACAAAAGGTTTATACATAGTATGCCTGTGTATGTGATAGTGTGCTGTTTGAACTAGTAATATTGACGATGAAAATAGGATATTTGATTTTTTAATGAATTTATTCTTTTTGACGGCCTCCGTGGTGCAGTGGTATGCGCGGTGGATTTACAAGACGGAGGTCCTGGGTTCGATCCCCGGCTGGGCAGATTGAGGTTTTCTTAATTAGTCCAGGTCTGGCTGGTGGGAGGCTTCGGCCGTGGCTAGTTACCACCCTACCGGCAAAGACGTACCGCCAAGCGATTTAGCGTTCCGGTACGATGCCGTGTAGAAACCGAAAGGGGTGTGGATTTTCATCCTCCTCCTAACAAGTTAGCCCGCTTCCATCTTAGACTGCATCATCACTTACCATCAGGTGAGATTGTAGTCAAGGGCTAACTTGTAAAGAATAAAAAAAAAAAAAAAAAATTCTATATGTTTCAGTTACGATTCTTAAGATCTTATGTAAAACAAAAGAAAATATTATAAGGAGAAAATATCACAGCATATAGAACTGTTAAATTCTAGTAAAAATATTTTCAAGAAAGAAAGTTTGCAAAAAGTTTATTAAAATTACTACGTTCAAGGTCAAAGCCGTAGGGCATAATCTAGTTTTTTTTAATATAACCTTTTAATGTCAGTTTACTTTTAATTTATTATTCTTGTAAAAATATATTTTTAATTTTACTTTTAAAACTAGCTGACGCCGCGCGGATTCACCCGCGTTGTTTCCTTTCCCGTAGAAATATGGGGATAATATATAGCCTAAAGCCTTCCTCGATAAATGAGCTATCTAACACTGAAAGATTTTTTTAAATCAGACCAGTGTTCCTGAGATTAGCGAATTCAAGCATACAAACAAACAAAGCAACGAACTCTTCTGCTTTAAAAAAAAAATTAATTAAAGTATAGATGAATCTGGAACCTTCTCAAATCCTCGGCAGCTAGACCTAATCCACCTAGACCCAAGAGACCGGCAGAATTTCTTTCCATTTTGAATGGCAGTTTTTAGTTGTGAATTTCGTTAAAATTACTTGAAATACTACGTACAGTAGCTATTACTAAATACTGTTAAAATCTGTAGGTTAAAATCTCACTTCACTTACATGAAACCATCGTAACATGTAAGAGGGAACATCTAATTTCCCAAATAGAGATTCCTTATCATCTCTATAAATTTTCGTAAGGGCACAATCTAGATCCTTTTGCAGATATGATGCCATAATTTTAATCAACAGGACTGATTTCTCTTTTGTAAATGTTGTACGAATACACTTTTGATATGAATAGTTAATGGATTTTTATAGACTAGGTTCTAAATTCAAATTTAATTGGGCTATAATGATAAACAGTAACTCCTACGTAAGTTTTAGTGTGATATAATGGGCTACTAATGAGATTTTAATTTTCGGCATATTTTTAACAAAAAAGCATCTTAATTTCTTTTGATGCGTTTCAACAGTTTCAAGAGCCGTGATAGCCCAGTGGATATGACCTCTGCCTCCGACTCCGGAGGGTGTGGGTTCGAATCCGGTTCGGGGCATGCACCACCAACTTTTCAGTTGTGTGCATGTTAAGAAATTAAATATCACGTGTCTCAATCGGTGAAGGAAAACATCGTGAGGAAACCTGCATACCAGAGAATTATCTTGATTCTCTGCATGTGTGAAGTCTGCCAATCCGCATTAGGCCAGCGTGGTGGACTATTGGCCTAACCCCTCTTATTCTGAGAGGAGACTCGAGCTCAGCAGTGAGCCGAATATGGGTTGATGACATAGTTTCAACAGTTTGCGCGTATTCGGTGATACGAGTATCGTCCCATTACTGAGATGAATATATACAAATTTGGAAGAGGTAAGTCATTTTGCCCATTCACCTACTTTTTCAGTTCTGCAGTCTTTTTTTACGACGTGGGAAAGAAACTCTTTCTCTCGACATTAATACATTAATACTGGCTTATTATTCTCATTGCGTCTCCCAAGTAAGGGTCAATAATAGCATTTTCCGAGCATTTTCTTTATAGCCACTGGATGCAGGCGGCTAGAGGCCGTGGTGTTTGGAATTCCATGCAAAAGGCCTATATCCAGCAGACGTTAATGACCAGACAACAACAACAACGGCTAATAATGATGATGATGAACGTTATAACGAAAAGTTTACTGAATTTTTAATGAGAGCGACAGCCTCAAGTCAAGTCAAGTCTATTGACAGGAAGAAAACACTAATAAAGCCACAGCGCAGAGCTAATAGTCCAATAGTAAAAACCTTCTCTTGTACTTACAATAAAAAGACCAGAATAACCCTTACAGCGAGCAAAGCTGCAAACAGAGCGATATTCCAAATGAGCAAGTTTGCGGGAAAGATTTGGGTCGGGTTGAAATAGACGATTTCCGACCGATACGATGAGAGAAGTCCAAAAATATTCCGTTTTTTTTTGCTTCACAGCGGAATTAAAGTTACCTATTACCTATGGAAGTTTTCGATTAACTTATCATACGTATTTTCGATACAATCATTTGGATCTTAAGGTTAAATAAATTAGCTGTAGTGGGCTGATAATTTTTTACGTTAAACCAATTAGTACTAAGTATTCTAGGATTAAGATCACGTAATGTTAGACATAATCAGCCGGTGGACATGTACCGCTGCTGCGGAATCTCTATTAATAGATCATAAACACCACCATCTCTGTCTTTGGGACCCCAACATCCTAAATTTCTTTTTCAGTTCATCAGACAATAATATGAGCCACGGTATAGTATTTCAAAGTTTAAAATCCGTTCTTAGCTCATGTCTACTAATTATAAATTACCTTCGTGCTAAATTTTATCTTTGTAAGCGGTTTTTGATATTTCTTTAAGAGTGATCTTTCGCTTTCATACATTTAGATAAAACATTCATGTATAAAGTTTAGTTATATTTTTGTAGTGTCTAAAACAGATTACTTTTAAAATCGAATAGATTATAGATTTAAGCAAAGCTTGATAGAATATAGATTTAGTTAGATTTCGCGTTGCGTGTGGTCTGCCCCATCGAATGTAAGCGCGTTTACTCGCCTTTGGTCTGATATAAAATTCTATTTGTGACAAAGAGACCACTAAATAGTCGGGGCTACCACAGCACAGCTTACTCTGTATGGTAAATGTGGTGTCATTGGCCTTTGTTTGTCAACTTGATTAAATAGTATTTCACAGACAGATTAGTGTATAGACAGATAGAAAGTATACATCACTCCCTCAAAAAAGACAACAAACAATGCGTGGCGTCTGTAAAGAATGATAACGGTGAGTCCACTTTTGATAAACGAATTGTTAGCACGAAATTACAGCCTTTACTATAACCAGTTAGCCAACTATATATTAGTGAAAAATTATTCAGTGAACTACTTTGTCAAATAAATTGTCACGCCAATCGATTGTCTATTGACTTTTCTGTCAACGTATTCAACTCTCACGACGTTTATGACGTCACTAGTACAGTAGTGAGCCTCGTATTGGTAGCAAATGTAAATATGTGGAGCGATGCCAATGGCTGTAAAAGACAGACCAATTAATTTGTTTGGAGATACAAGTACGACAATTGTCAAGTTATCTAT
Organism: Bicyclus anynana; assembly: GCF_947172395.1. Classification (NCBI taxonomy): domain Eukaryota; kingdom Metazoa; phylum Arthropoda; class Insecta; order Lepidoptera; family Nymphalidae; genus Bicyclus; species Bicyclus anynana. The sequence goes on along the minus strand of NC_069085.1, from coordinate 16,576,142 downwards.
CAAAGTTCATTAGCTTTATACGAATCAAAAGTACGAGAATTGTCAAGTTATCTATCAAAGTTCACTACCCAATAGCTTTATATTAATCAAAACTGAAAATAAGTAAATCCGGAAATAATCCTAGCAATAGGAACAACAGCATGCGTTTGTATTCATTAGCAAAATTTAAACGAAAATCTGGCGGATTTACAAGCGAACAATTCCCCGCTACGAGTACTTCAGTCTTCAGCGCTCGAATTAATTTATACGAACATGAAAGCAATAGATTACACATCCTTCAACATAACAACAAATGTAGTCAAATTAATTCCGGCCCACAGATGTTACGGCTTAATTATGATAATATCTATGGACGCACAATGTATTCCTACAATATACATAATTTAATACAAATAATAGAGAATGTATACGTTTGTACCTACAGAATGAAAAAAATCCATTTTCAGAGCGGCTCTGTTTAATAATTTGGACGTGAAACATGGCTCAGACACGGCTCTAGGATACTTGGATACTGGATACTTGGGTATTGGATACTTGGTGTCTTGTGGTATACTGGATACTTGAGTTTGAATAGTTCTATACTGGATACTCGGATACTGGACACTTGGATACTTGACACTGTCTACTTGAGAGCTGGATATTTGGATTCTGGATATTTGGATATTTTGAGTCCTATGTCAGTATGAAGTACTGATCTTATTTTTCTTCTAACAAGCACGTCATCCCGATCATTTCCATTAACATCTGATAATAATCATCATTACAAATCAAACTTTTCAACAAGCCCATCAACCCTGTAGCGTGCATGCATGTGCATTTCCAATGCATTTGAGCAGCGTGGTGAATCTTTGTTCCATATCCCCGCTCCTATAAAGAGGGAAGCCTTGTATCGGGGGCTGTTATAAATAGGCTTTAAATCATATCGTAGATCGTTAGGTGGGCCTCAAAGCGTCGCGGAATTGTCATTGGTTCTGCACATTGAGTACGTCATCATTCGTAACACATTTCTCTTTATTTATGTTGTGGTTTGTGTTTTTACACTTTCAAACTTAACACGAAAATTTTATTAAGAAAAAACAGTAAATATTTTATTAAGTCCACGTCCACTCACAGCATGCGCTTGTTACGTACTAAGGTAAGATGTGCGTGCACGTGTTTGGGTAATGACATAAAATTGTGCGTTCTTTAGTATGGAGGGGCCCATCTAACGATTTATATCTATGCCTAAAATACCTTAAAGAAAATCTCCACAACGAGTTTTCGTAAATCTGGGTGAATCCCTCGATAAACAAACGTAGATATCAAAGACAAACGCATAACGGAATTTCGAGATCGAATGCCAGTAGCGTTGGTATCGACATTAATCTATCAAACGATCTACAGTCACTCGCCGCTTTGATGCACATGTGCTCACTGAACTGTTATATCTGTGATTGGTGTGATGATAACACACGGTTTCTCCACTTCTCTATCTAAAACGACCATAACATCAATAGTTAAATTAATAACCTACTGACAAAGATGAGGTAAAGAAAACGATTATCTAAAACTTATTTGTATTTAGCCTATTTAGGTTGAATAATGACAGCTAAGGATCATTAAGCTTTAAAATCTTTCTTATAAAAATAAACAGTCATTTTAAACTAATTTCGACGGTTTCCGTGGCACATTCGTATGCGCAGTGGATTTACAAGACGGAGGTCCTGGATTCGATTCCCGGCTGGGCAATTAAGGTCTTCTTAGTTGGTCCAGGTGTGGCCAGTTACCACACAACCGGCAAAGACATACCGCCAATCGATTTAGTGTTCCGTTACGATGTCGTGTAGAAACGGAAAGGGGTGTGGATTTTCATTCTCTTCTTAACAAGTCAGCCCGCTTCCATCTTAGGCTACATCAACACTTACCATCAGGTGATATTGTAGTCAAGGGCTTAAAAAAACTAGAGATGGTAAGGAAGGAAGTTGGTTGAAGAGAAAGGAGTTGGAAACTTGGTGGTGTAAGACCTCCGTGCGTTGAAGAGATTAAGAGATTAATTAATTCCACTAAGACATCGTTACTGATAATTATCATTAAAATGTGAGAGTTATCGTTACAAAATTAAACATTTTCAGCATTGAAGCAGCATGGCACATCTTAAATTAATTTCCATTTCGCAATAATATAAAAAGCATTTACCCTGTAGTAACCAATAAAAAAGGTGATGATGATAATGAAAAATCTTATAGTTTTAAGTTTTAATGAAGTGCTGTCTGAAGTGGTTTGAAAAACAACCATACATACCTACTATCCGATAGCGCTCTTTTTAAAAATACACAAATATACAACCTAGACATCGGATTTTTGTGTTGTATACCGTCAGTTAGAGGACGTGCAGTAATTAATCAAACGACGTACCGACTGAGCGGTGGCTTTGATGTTCATCTATTGGAGTGTGATATCTGTGATTGTTCATATAATAGTCATAGGTCTGAAAAGTTTTCCGGGAATTTTGAAAACTGGTAATCTCTTGCAGCAAAACTGAACCTAAACTATTGATTTAATAAAAATATGCTCTAACTTTATCTTACAAAGGTGGGCAATCAAAGATAAAGCGTCTTGAACAAATTCAACCAACCAGATATCAAACAAATTCAAGAAATGCACGAAGTCTGTGGAACGGACAAATGCATGAACTTATTGAAGCATAGGCTGGAAGATCAACAACAGTAGAGCCCAATCAGAGACTAAATCTCGTTCGAAAACAAGTGTTATAAATCAGCCAGTCTTTTTGAATCTTTGCGTTAAGAGAAAATAGACATAGAAAGGTCTTAAAATGAGTTTATTTCGTTTAAAAATCTGCTTTGATGCTTTTATTTGATTACGTTCGCTTGAAATTGTTTTTACTATTCCCGCGGTAATTTGTGTATTTCCGGAATTCAAAATTTGGTCTTTGTCTTCTTCTCTCGTCTTTCTTAATTTCAGTCAAATCAGTTCAGAAGTTGCGGCATGAAAAAGTAACAAGCATCCACATACAAACTATCGTCTTCATCATATGATGCAACGTTATTGTTGATTTAATAGAGATTCATGAATGACACTATCAAACTACAACACAGTCTCTTAGACCAAACCAATAACAACCCTACCTATAAAGAAAGTGCGAAGCGATTTAGCGTTCCGGTACGATGTCATGTAGAAACCAAAATTGCTGTGCATTTTCATTGTGTTTAAACTAGTTAGCCCGCTTTTATCTTAGATTGCATCATCTCTTACTATCAGCTGAAATTGTAATCAAAGAAATTGTAAAAATAAAAAATGAAAAAAACACAAACAACCCAGATCTTAATAATAATCTGTTTATCGATATACTAAGTAACAAAAAGCTCTAGATTCTGAGTCTACTATCTTATAGTCTAGTCTCATTAAATAAAACTTTTTTGAAGTTCGATATCTCAGAGGCTCCAATTAAACTACTAATCCTTAAGAGATTTTTGGCGAGCCTCTATCTACAATATTTCCAAAAGATTTCAAATTTCAATTACAGTTATATGAAAGTGAAACAACGTTTTAGGTTATCTTTACAAAACTTTTCGTCTCGTACAAAGCGAAGGGCCTAATCCCTTATTATCCGCCCGCAGACGGTTCTCGAGACTTTTTAAGTTCTTTAAAATACAATGAAACCTATCTCGACATATTATAGAAACCTAAATTGACATTCTCAATCTCTTAAACATTGTAACAGTTATAGGTTTTTTTTATTTTATCTGCTTGGATTTTTACAAAAATTTTTGGATATTTAAAACTGTTATTGTAAGGGGGATACTAAATATTGACGCCATTTAATAGTTTTAAAGTACCATTAACATAATAAATGTCGTACCTCAAGTAGAGACGGCGGTATGTAAAATTAATTGTGTGTTTGTTATATCGCAAGTCGTTCCCGCCAACCGATCGATACCCCTCTTTAACTGCCCACTCTTTACGGAAACAAGTCGAGGAGCCACCTGACGTCATATCTGTCTCAGACTGCTATTTCCTACAATAGATAATAATATAATTCTTTTATTAAATATTTGATCTTACTTTTTGCTGAACGAAACAACATTTCAATTCAATGTAGGAAACTTGAGAATTTAACTCTTACAGCTGGTGTTGCTATGAAATAAGCTCTATTTCCCATGGAAGCCATACAAAGGCTTTGTCGGTGAATTTATACGAGCTGCGAAATCCGAGCCAGCAACCTGTGAAACAATTACTCTAAGCTGTTCATCCTTTATTGATTTCTGGAATCAATCAAAGTTTGCACTGATATTGCAAAATATGCATTACCTACTAGAAAATTGATTTTAAAATAGTTTGTGAAGTTTTGAGCTTTTTTTTATGAGTCGACGCGTGTTTTGATGCATATTAGATAAAATTAAAATAAATAACATGCATTGGTTTTGTACGACTGTATAAGTGAGTTAATCTATACTAATATTAAAGAGGTAATGGTTTGTGGTATCGTAAGAGGTAATCTCTGGATCTACGAAACCAGTTTTGAAAATTCTTTTACCACTAGAAAGCCACGTTATTTGCGAGTGTCGTGGGCTATGTTCTATCCCCGTATTCTCACGGGAACAGGAACTAAGCGGGTGATATCACGGGATGTCGGCTAGTAAAAAATATGTCGTTGACATTTGGTATTTAAAGTACCTACTTTTAGATTTCTTGTTCACTAGTTGCTGCCTAAAACTTACCTAATCCACAGGAAACTTTATTAACAATGTACCCTTCTATTTCAGGTCAAATTAAATTGAAGGATTCTTTAACAAATTTTCATCTTCTGTAAGAAATATTTTTGCGACAAAACGTAAAAGCAGTTGCCGCTCGTGTAAATGAACCATCAGGTTGAGAAACTATGGTCTAGATAAATACACACGAAAGTTTATATCCCGGAAAAATATGTTAGTCTAGTGGGAAACTCTAAAACTCTTCTGCTTTAAAAAAATAAATAAATTAAAGTATAGATGAATCTGGATTTTTTTAAAATTACTTTCTTTAGTATTTAAGTATTTGTTGTCTTTTGTGTATTGTGTGTGTGTGTCCAAATAAAATAATTTTCTTTCTTTCTTTCTTTCTTTCTTTCTGGAACCTTCTCAAATTCTCGGCAGCTAGACCTAACCCACCTAGACCCAAGAAACTGGCAGAATTTCTTTCCATTTTGAATGGCAGTTTTTAGTTGTGAATTTCGTTAAAATTACTTGAAATACTACGTACAGTAGCTATTACTAAATACTGTTAAAATCTGTAGGTTAAAATCTCACTTCACTTACATGAAACCATCGTAACATGTAAGAGGGAACATCTAATTTCCCAAATAGAGATTCCTTATCGTCTCTATAAATTTTCGTAAGGGCACAGTCTAGATCCTTTTGCAGATATGATGCCATAATTTTAATCAACAGGGCAGCTTTCTCTTTTGTAAATGTTGTACCAATACACATTGATATGAATAGTTAATGGATTTTTATAGACTAGATTTCTAAATTCAAATCTAATTGGGCTATAATGATAAGAGCTGTGATAGCCCAGTGGATATGACCTCTGCCTCCGATTCCGGAGGGTGTGGGTTCGAATCCGGTCCGGGGCATGCACCTCCAACTTTTCAGTTGTGTGCATTTTAAGAAATTAAATATCACGTGTCTCAATCGGTGAAGGATAACATCGTGAGGAAACCTGCATACGAGAGAATTATCTTAATTCTCTGCGTGTGTGAAGTCTGCCAATCCGCATTGGGCCAGCGTGGTGGACTATTGGCCTAACCCCCTCATTCTGAGAGGAGACTCGAGCGCAGCAGTGAGCCGAATATGGGTTGATGACGTATAATGATGATGGGTTGATGAGTAACTCCCATGGGGGTGAAACTTCCGCACAGTTCGCTTACGTAAAATATTTTGTATGAAGTGCTGTCTTCTAGCGCTCACGGTACAAAAACTTAAGCGAAGTTTTCTCAGGCACAATATAGATGGCACGCATGAAGCACATTATTTGATTAAAATCACTCCTGTTCAGTCTATGAAAGTTTAAAAAAATATAGTTTCAAATATGACATTTTAGCTGTCTTTGAATTTTTTCTGTTGTTGCTATGTGATGTTTATGTTATGTCAATAAAAAGTCAGCACACAATCGGGATCAGAGTTTAATTTAAAACATGGTGACAGTGGTGAACGAAAAATATTAAAATAAGATGTAATCGGTACAAATAAGTGTTTATAATGGGTATTACTTGTGGATTTGGTGTGCATAGTGAATAATTAACCATGGAACATGCTCGACCACCATCGAAATTATGCTCAGAAGGCGGCCCGGTGTGTCGCGAAACGGCGTGGCGAAAATGTCGCCAGCAAATTTACGAATTCTTAAAGGTGATCAGTGGTTATTTATAATCATAAACGTCAATATTCATAGTTGGTGCACTAATGTTATCAGGCTGCTGAAGTGCATTTAGATATTTTCATAATCACAAAAGAAAAAATAAATCGTTGAATAATAAGAATCTTCTTTTCTTTCTTTGATTAAAAATCCTTGAATATTTGAAGGATTATTGCAATTTGTTTTCCTTATTTCTATATATTTATAGAATTTGGCTATTTTAAATATTTGGGTACATTAGTATTGTATAGTGAAATAGGTGATTTTGTAAATATTGTTTATGTTAAATTTTTTTCATTAATAATTCTTATATAAGAATTAAGGAAAACAAACAGCAATAGTCATACAACTAAAATATAGATTGTACTCGTAGAGAGAACGCCATCTATGGGTAGCCAATAAATCTAATTAGAATGCGCCATCTAGTGATCACGGTACATAACTTTTTTTAACCGAAATGAGAGTTGCGTATCTATCTCAATATATAATGTATCATCTATGGTAACTCCTACGTAAGTTTTAGTGTGATATAATGGGCTACTAATGAGATTTGAATTTTCGGCACATTTTTAACAAAAAAGCAACTTAATTTCTTTTGATGCGTTTCAACAGTTTGCGCGTATTCGGTGATACGAGTATCGTCCCATTTCTGAGATGAAAATATACGAATTTTGAAGAGGTAAGTCATTTTGCCCATTCACCTACTTTTTCAGTTCTGCAGTCTTTTTTTACGACGTGGGAAAGAAACTCTTTCTCTCGACATTTATTATTCTCATTGCGTCTCCCAAGTAAGAGTCAATAAAAGCGTTTTCCGAGTATTTTCTTTATAGCAGCTATGTTAATCCAATCGGTTTGCAGAAAGATGCTGGATGCTGGCGGCTAGAGGCCGTGGTGTTTGGAATAATTCCATGCAAAAGGCCTATATCCAGCAGACGTTAATGACCAGACAACAACAACGGCTAATAATGATGATGATGAACGTTGTAACGAAAAGTTTACTGAAACATTTTTAATGAGAGCGACAGCCTCAAGTGAAGTCAAGTCTATTGACAGGAAGAAAACACTAATAAAGCCACAGCGCAGAGGTAATAGTCCAATAATAAAAACCTTCTCTCGTACTTACAATAAAAAGACCAGAATAACCCTTACAGCGAGCAACGCTGCAAACAGAGCGATATTCCAAATGAGCAAGTTTGCGGGAAAGATTTGGGTCGGGTTGAAATAGACGATTTCCGACCGATACGATGAGAGAAGTCCAAAATTATTCCGTTTTCTTTACCTACGTATGATAAGTTAATGTAAGTTTTCGATTAACTTATCATACGTATTTTCGATGCAATCATTTGGATCTTAAGGTTAAATAAAGTAGCTGTAGTGGGCTGATCATTTATTACGTAAAACCAATTAGTACTAAGTATTCTAGGATTAAGATCACGTAATGTTAGACATAATCAGCTGGTGGACATGTACCGCTGCTTCAGAACCTCTATTAGTAGATCATAAACACCACCATCTTTGGGACCCCGACATCCCAAATTTCTTTTTCATGTCATCAGACAATAATATGAGCCACGGTAAGAATATTTCAAAGTTTAAAATCCGTTCTTAGCTGATGTCTACTAATTATAAATGACTTCCGTGCCAAATTTTATCTTTGTAAGCGGTTTTTGATATTTCTTTATGAGTGATCTTTTGTTTTCATACATTTAGATAAAACATTCATGTATAAAGTTTAGTTATATCTTTGTAAGTGTCTAAAACAGATTACTTTTAAAATAATACCTCGAATAGATTATAGATTGAAGCAAAGCTTGATAGAATATAGATTTAGTTAGTTTTCGCGTTGCGTGTGGTCTGCCCCATCGAATGTAAGCGCGTTTACTCGCCTTTGGTCTGATATAAAATTCTATTTGTGACAAAGAGACCACTAAACAGTCGGGGCTACCACAGCACAGCTTACTCTGTATGGTGTCATTGGCCTTTGTTTGTCAACTTGATTAAATAGTATTTCACAGACAAATTAGTGTATAGACAGATAGAAAGTATACATCACTCCCTCAAAAAAGACAACAAACAATGCGTGGCGTCTGTAAAGAATGATAACGGTGAGTCCACTTTTGATAAACGAATTGTTAGCACGAAATTACAGCCTTTACTATAACCAGTTAGCCAACTATATATTAGTGAAAAATTATTCAGTGAACTACTTTGTCAAATAAATTGTCACGCCAATCGATTGTCTATTGACTTTTCTGTCAACGTATTCAACTCTCACGACGTTTATGACGTCACTAGTACAGTAGTGAGCCTCGTATTGGTAGCAAATGTAAATATGTGGAGTGATGCCAATGGCTGTAAAAGACAGACCAATTAATTTGTTTGGAGATACAAGTACGACAATTGTCAAGTTATCTATCAAAGTTCATTACCCAATAGCTTTATATTAATCAAAACTGAAAACAAGTTAATGCGAAAATAATCCTACTAGCAATAGGAACAACAGCATGCGTTTGTATTCATTAGCAAAATTTAAACGAAAATCTGGCGGATTTACAAGCGAACAATTCCCCGCTACGAGTACTTCAGTCTTCAGCGCTCGAATTAATTTATACGAACATGAAAGCAATAGATTACACATTCTTCAACATAACAACAAATGTAGTCAAATTAATTCCGGCCCACAGATGTAACGGCTTAATTATGATAATATCTATGGACGCACAATGTATTCCTACAATATACATAATTTAATACAAATAATAGAGAATGTATACGTTTGTACCTACAGAATGAAAAAAATCCATTTTCAGAGCGGCTCTGTTTAATAATTTGGACGTGAAACATGGCTCAGGCACGGCTCTAGGATACTTGGATACTGGATACTTGGGTATTGGATACTTGGTGTCTTGTGGTATACTAGATACTTGAGTTTGAATAGTTCTATACTGGATACTTGGATACTTGACACTGTCTACTTGAGAGCTGGATATTTGGATTCTGGATACTTGGAGTACCAGTACCCAAGTGTCCAGTAACACTTGGGTACTGGATACTTGGATATTTTGAGTCCTATGTCAGTATGAAGTACTGATCTTATTTTTCTTCTAACAAGCACGTCATCCCGATCATTACCATTAACATCTGATAATAATCATCAAACTTATCAACAAGCCCATCAACCATGTAGCGTGCATGCATATTGTGCATTTCCAATGCATTTGAGCAGCGTGGTGAATCTTCGTTCCATATCCCCGCTCCTATAAAGAGGGAAGCCTTGTATCGGGGGCTGTTATAAATAGGCTTTAAATCATCGATCGTAGATCGTTAGATGGGCCTCAAAGCGTCGCGGAATTGTCATTGGTTTTGCACATTGAGTACGTCATCATTCGTAACACATTTCTCTTTATTCATGTTGTGGCTTGTGTTTTTACACTTCCAAAATGAACACGAAATATAATTAAAGGGTTAAAATAAAAAAAAAAACAGTAAATATTTTTTAAGTCCACGTCTACTCACAGCATGCGCTTGTTACGTACTAAGATAAGATGTGCGTGCACGTCTTTGGGTAATGACATAAAATTGAGCGTTCTTTAGTATGGAGGGGCCCATCTAACGATTTATATCTATGCCTAAAATAACTTATAGAAAATCTCCACAACGAGTTTTCGTAAATCTGGGTGAATCCCTCGATAAACAAACGTAGATATCAAAGACAAACGCATAACGGAATTTCGAGATCGAATGCCAGTAGCGTTGGTATCGACATTAATCTATCAAACGATCTACAGTCACTCGCCGCTTTGATGCACATGTGCTCACTGAACTGTTATATCTGTGATTGGTGTGATGATAACACACGGTTTCTCCACTTCTCTATCTGAAACGACCATAACATCAATAGTTAAATTAATAACCTACTGACAAAGATGAGGTAAAGAAAACGAGTATCTAAAACTTATTTGTCTTTAGCCTATTTAGGTTGAATAATGACAACTAAGGATTATTAAGCTTTAAAATCTTTCTTATAAAAAGAAACAGTTATTTTAAACTAATTTCGATGGTTTCCGTGGCACATTCGTATGCGCAGTGGATTTACAAGACGGAGGTCCTGGATTCGATTCCCGGCTGGGCAATTAAGGTCTTCTTAGTTGGTCCAGGTGTGACCAGTTACCACACAACCAGCAAAGACATACCGCCAATCGATTTAGTGTTCCGTTACGATGTCGTGTAGAAACCGAAAGGGGTGTGCATTTTCATTCTCCACTTAACAAGTCAGCCCGCTTCCATCTTAGGCTACATCAACACTTACCATCAGGTGATATTGTAGTCAAGGGCTTAAAAAAAAACTAGAGATGGTAGGGAAGGAAGTTGGTTGAAGGGAAGGGGTTGAAAAGTTATCATGGCAGCATGGCACATCTTAAGTCAATTTCTATTTTGCAATAATAGAAAAGGCATGTGTATGTACCCTGTAGTAACCAATAAAAAAGGTGATGATGAATCCTACTTCCTACTAATATTATAAACGCGAAAGTTTATATGGTTGTTTGTTTGGATGTTTGTTACTCTTTAACGCTGCTACTACTGAAGCGATTTGGCTGAAATTTGGAATGGAAATAGATTTTACTTTGGATTAACATATAGGGCTACTTTTTATCCCGAAAATATCCATGGTTTTCTGAGATTTCACGCCTCGACTAGTGAACCGATTTAGCTGAAATTTGGTATTGAGATATATTATTGGATTAACACATAGGCTACTTTTTATCCCGGAAAAATACATGGTTCCCGAGGGATTAGTGAAAATTTAATTCGAAGTCGAAGTCGCGGGCGTCCGCTAGTGATCTTTTAGTTTAAGTTTTGAATGAAGTGCTGACTGAAGTGATTTTCAAAAAAAAAACCATACATACCTACTATCCGATAGCGAGCTTTTAAAAAAATACACAAATATACAACCTAGACATCGGAATTTTGTGTTGTATACCGTCATAATCAAACGACGTACCGACTGAGCGGTGGCTTTGATGTTCATCTATTGGAGTGTGATATCTGTGATTGTTCAAATAATAATCATTTGGTGCTGAAATACTAGGTTGTCTGAAAAGTTTTCCGTGAAATTTGAAAAGTTAATGATTTGCAGTACTCCTAAACCTAAACTATTGATTTAATAAAAATATGCTCTAACTTTATCTTACAAAGGTGGGCAATCAAATATAAAGCGTCTTGAACAAATTCAACCAACCAGATATCAAACAAATCCAAGAAATGCACCAACTCTGTGGAACGGACAAATGCATGAACTTATTGAAGCATTGGCCGGAAGATCAACAACAGTAGAGCCCAATCAGAGACTAAATCTCGTTTGAAAACAAGTGTTATAAATCAGCCAGTCTTTTTGAATCTTTGCGTTAATAGAAAATAGACATAAAAAAAGTCTTAAAATGAGTTTATTTATCGTTTAAAAATCTGCTTTGATGCTTTTATTTGATTACGTTCGCTTGAAATTGTTTTTACAATTCCCGCGGTAATTTGTGTATTTCCGGAATTCAAAATTTGGTCTTTGTCTTCTTCTCTCGTCTTTCCAAATTTCAGTCAAATCAGTTCAGAAGTTGCGGCATGAAAAAGTAACAAGCATCAACATACATTCAAAATCGACAAAGACTTATCATATTCATCATATTATGATGAAAAGTTACTATTGATTTAATAGAGATTTATGAATGGCACTATTATGTCAAATCACAACACAGACACTCAGATCAACCCAACAACAACCTTACCGACAAAGACTTACCGCAAAGCGATTTAGCGTTCCGGTACGATGTCATGTACAAACCGAAATTGGTGTGCATTTTCATTTTGCTCCTAACTAGTTAGCCCGCTTCCATCTTAGATTGCATCATCTCTTACTATCAGCTGAAATTGTAATCAAAGAAATTGTAAAAAAAAAAAAAACACCCAGTACAAACAACCCAGATCTTAATAATAATCTGTCTATCGATATACTAAGTAACAAAAAGCTCTAGATTCTGAGTCTACTATCTCATAGTCTAGTCTCATTAAATAAAACTTTTCTGAAGTTCAATACCTCAGAGGCTCCAATTAAACTACTAATCCTTAAGAGATTTTTGACGAGCCTCTATCTACAATATTTCCAAAAGATTTCAAATTTCAATTACAGTTATATGAAAGTGAAACAACGTTTTAGGTTATCTTTACAAAACTTTTCGTCTCGTATAAAGCGAAGGGCCTAATCCCTTATTATCCGCCCGCAGACGGTTCTCGAGACTTTTTAAGTTCTTTAAAATACAATGAAACCTATCTCGACATATTATAGAAACCTAAATTGACATTCTCAATCTCTTAAACATTGTAACAGTTATAGGTTTTTTTTATTTTATCTGCTTGGATTTTTACAAAAATTTTTGGATATTTAAAACTGTTATTGTAAGGGGGATACTAAATATTGACGCCATTTAATAGTTTTAAAGTACCATTAACATAATAAATGTCGTACCTCAAGTAGAGACGGCGGTATGTAAAATTAATTGTGTGTTTGTTATATCGCAAGTCGTTCCCGCCAACCGATCGATACCCCTCTTTAACTGCCCACTCTTTACGGAAACAAGTCGAGGAGCCACCTGACGTCATATCTGTCTCAGACTGCTATTTCCTACAATAGATAATAATATAATTCTTTTATTAAATATTTGATCTTACTTTTTGCTGAACGAAACAACATTTCAATTCAATGTAGGAAACTTGAGAATTTAACTCTTACAGCTGGTGTTGCTATGAAATAAGCTCTATTTCCCATGGAAGCCATACAAAGGCTTTGTCGGTGAATTTATACGAGCTGCGAAATCCGAGCCAGCAACCTGTGAAACAATTACTCTAAGCTGTTCATCCTTTATTGATTTCTGGAATCAATCAAAGTTTGCACTGATATTGCAAAATATGCATTACCTACTAGAAAATTGATTTTAAAATAGTTTGTGAAGTTTTGAGCTTTTTTTTATGAGTCGACGCGTGTTTTGATGCATATTAGATAAAATTAAAATAAATAACATGCATTGGTTTTGTACGACTGTATAAGTGAGTTAATCTATACTAATATTAAAGAGGTAATGGTTTGTGGTATCGTAAGAGGTAATCTCTGGATCTACGAAACCAGTTTTGAAAATTCTTTTACCACTAGAAAGCCACGTTATTTGCGAGTGTCGTGGGATATGTTCTATCCCCGTATTCTCACGGGAATAGGAACTAAGCTGGTGATATCACGGGATGTCGGCCAATAAAATATATGTCGTTGACATTTGGTATTTAAAGTACCTACTATTCGATTTCTTGTTCACTAGTTGCTGCCTAAAACTTACCTAATCCACAGGAAACTTTATTAATAATGTACCCTTCTATTTCGGGTCAAATTAAATTGAAGGATTCTTTAACAAATTTTCATCTTCTGTAAGACGTTTTTTGCGACAAAACGTAAAAGCAGTTGCCGCTCGTGTAAATGAACCCTAAGGTTGAGAAACTATGGTCTAGATAAATACACACGAAAGTTTATATCCCGGAAAAATATGTTAGTCTAGTGGGAAACAAAAAGAAAATTACGTAAAGAAAGTTTCAAGGTTTCGGCTTCTAGCATAAACCATTTTCCACGTAGGTACTGAAAAATATACGTAGACCAGAGAAGTATAATAAATAAAAGGTTAAAACATAACCAAATAGACGAAACAAAAAAGTATAAATCTTATTTAGTCCGTTCCGTTCGTCGAAACAGATATACGGCGCGCTGAAACTGAAAAGTTTGGTCGCGGCGCGAGAATTGTTTGTTGAGAATGGGGTGACCATTATTTTTTTATTTCCAATAAACTCTGGCAATCACTTTTTACTACGACGTAAATAAAAACCCACCAAAAACATTTTCATGTATGAGGTCAAGGCTTGCACCGTAAGTTACTAGATCTCATGGAGAGGCAAGTTTTTAACTCTAGATGGTTTTAAATATTGGATAGAAGCAGGCGTTACTTTGCTGAGATGTTGTCTCTACAACGTTGTAGAGTCAACATCTCCTGAGGATGCTCCGATTTCGGGGTGAAACGTACGTAGAGAGTATTTTGTCGGACATGGGTTCGTCGGCTTTTCGCGGATAATAGCAAAATAAATAAACTATTATAATATATTCTGGATGGTTTTGCCTAACACTCTCTATCTATATCACATAACCAGCGACATGACTGCATTTACGTTTCATACAGCGCCAAAAGTTGTTCCAAATGCTAAGCGGGGAGCAAAAGTTTGACTAGTTTTAACATAATTCCATGAGCCGAGCGATTGACAGTGATCATCGAGCCTATGGTCCTTAGGTACCTACATTATAATACACTTTTAACTACACGATATAATTACAACGACATATTGTGCTAACGCATAATAATTATAGCGCTCTTCGTGAACCCTAGTCTTATGTTGTCTGCAAACCCTACTTTAGTAATAATATGTGGCTGCGTGGCAATATATATTATTGCCTTAGGGTCAACTTAACGCTACGTTATGTGAATAATATTGACAATATTGCAGCATGTGTGCGGGCGTCACGGTTAAAGGATACCGACCACTGGTTGTTGGACCCAGATTTGGTTATTGAACCTTTAGAATGTTCAAATTCATGTCATTAAAAAATAATATTAATTTTATACGGGTTTAATTTCAGTTTAATTTGTAAAGTGTATAATCAAGAAATGGGCAAGCAGGTACATAAATATAGTTTAAAATGCGATTTCAGCATGAAATATACATTTCAATAAATATTAGCAACGGTGACTACCAATTACTTTGGTGATTTTGATTTATTATAAAGTTCGTAATTTTTTTTTTCTGTTACGTGCTGGGCCCAAAGGTCTGTCTCCTTTTAATGTCATGTCCTGCACATAGTGAAAGCATGGCCACTGCACTACCTACACAAGCTTTGACACCTGTCCTGTTGTCATTTGTGAAGTTTTTGATTTATGCTCGCCCTGCGTGGTAAACGGCGGCAAAGAGTTAGAGAGAGTTGACAGTCTTTGAAAATAATGGATGCTCTTAATAATTTCGTAAACGACGAAATATTCGTGTAAACTGGAAATGTGTCTTTTGTAATAAACTAATAACGATATTTCTTGATTAGTTATTTAACTTTATTACAACGTTACTTTTTTTATTGAGCATTAATAATTAAAAAGTAACGTATAAGTGGGGTTTTTCTTACAAAAAAAATGTTAATACAGCCTCAGCCTGGAGTTGGGAAGTTGGCGGTGTTAGTACACCCCCGTGAACGAGAGCACGTAGAGCCATCGATCCTGCGCCTAATCTTTCAGCATGTCGGTCTGCCGTCCCATCGGACTATGAGAGTGCACCTGTGCTTGCGCACACACTTGTGCACTACAACACCTCAATAGCTCACGGTAAAGGGGCCGGATCATCAGCCTCATGTCATACCCTATCCTAATAGACTAGCAGGAGGGGAATAGACATATTGGCCACATTTAAAAAATGCTTTAAAAATACAGGATTTCGTTAAAAAATCTAAAATATTAATAGTTACTAGTTAGGCACGTACCTTATGATACGTACGTTTATTAGAAGGCTCAAGACACTCAGCGGGTGATGGAGCGAGCTTAGAGTTTCTCTGCGTGATCGAATCAGGAATGAGGAGATCCGCAGACGAACCAAAGTAACTGAAATAGCTTAGCAAATCGCGAAGCTGAAGTGGCAGGCCACATAGTTCGAAGAGCCGATGGACGTTGCGGTCCCAAGGTGCTGGAGTGGCGACCCCGCACCGGGAAGCGCAGTGTTGGTCGATCCCCCACTAGGTGGACTGAGGACATCAAGCGGGTTGCAGAAAGCCGCTGGATACTGGCGGCTCGAGACGGTTGTACTTGAAGGTCTATCCAAGAGGCCTATGTCCAGCAGTGGACGTCTATGGGCTGATAAGGTAAGGCACGTACATACTTACTCATAATATATTTTTCACTTCAAAACTATACTCAAACACAAAATACAATATTATTAAATAGTCAAACGATAAATCAGTCGAAATATTTGAGAGACACCATAAATTCATCTCGCTCGCTTGACATTTACAATCAGTGGTAAAACTGCTTTGTTCTGGATAAAGAAATACAATGAAAAGCGACGAGCCGAAATAAATCATCAGAACTGTCGCGGAGTTGGCTTTTTATTCGTATTTATAGAGTCGTGTTTCCATTCGTCATCATTTCATAAATTTAATATTGACGATAACTGTGCGTTTTATAGACCCCTTGCAGAGTGCGTTCAATGAAAATCGAAATGAAATATTCAAATGAAATATTATTTTTAACTAGCGACAACAGATGCTATCTTGCTATAGACACAGCACATACCTACGTGTTACCGACTTTAATTTCGCTGAACATTTTCAACGAAATCGAACTCAAACTGGAGTTAGTAGGTACTAATAAGACACTCTTTGTATACCTACACTTATACTTTTTTTTAATTCTTTTACAAGTTAGCCCTTGACTGCGATCTCACCTGATGGTATGTGATGATGCTAAGATGGAAGCGGGCTAGCTTGTTAGGAGGAGGATGAAAATCCACACCCCTTTGGGTTTCTACACGACATCGCACCGGAACGCTAAATCGCTTGGTACGTCTTTGTCGGTAGGGTGGTAACTAGCCACGGCCGAAGCCTCCCAGTAGCCAAAATCTTATATCTAAACCTATGAAATTTCTATTCTAAAAGTCGCTTAGCACGTCTAAAGAAGCAATCACTTCAAACAAATGGCTAGTTAGTTTTAAAATGTTAAGGAGCCATGCAGATTTTCTTTAGCACCGTATTTCCGATGCCAAAACGATAATAAGCAAGTAAACGTAACGAATGTGCACTTGTTTGTATAAAAGTTGCAGCTTCAGATCCGCAAGCAAAACATGAGCGGCGTGTTTGTCCCCAAGTTGCGATGCGAGCCACGTCGCGCGCAAAGTGGATGATCGAGTATAAGTACGTATGTAATTCCACAGTATAACAACAAATACAGTTCTTTCTACACGTTTTATATTAGCTTCACTTGTATGTATGTAAGAAAATCTTGGAATCTTAATTTGACCCACTTCCCAGTCTTCGATTAGAATGAAATTTTGCACACGCTCTGAGTTCTGATGATAGTCATTACAAATCCAATAGGCCTCCCCAATCACTTATAACTATGTAAGAAAGACAAATCTTGGAATCTTAATTTGATCCACTTACCGGTCTTCGATTAGGATGAAATTTTGCACTCGCCCTGAGTTCTGATGACATTTTATAAAAGCGTTTGCTGTAAGGAATACGAAAAATATAGTCACGTGACTTAAATCTAATATTTGTAATTTTTAGTGCGTGTTAAAAGCGACCTTTTTTAGTTTTTTAAACTATTTAAAGTTATTTTATGCAGTCTAAGGTGGAACGCGCTAGACTAGAAGATATATTCACTCTTAACTTGAAGATACCCATATAGGTGGTATGGAAAACGGAAGCTGGAAGGGTATTTCATAACATCGCAGTGTGGATCTGGAATGAAGAGCCAAAACGCTATGCTACTATAACAGTTAGTTATAGTTTTCCTTGTAATGTCATTATATATCCTACTTTCATGACTTTTTTCACGTATCCGTCCCGGTAGAGGGTTGAGACACTTGACTCGTAACAAAAATTAGTTCTTAATAGCTTAATATTTTGCAAATTAATCCCTAAATCGAAAAATATTGGTAGAAGAACCCTTGTAACTTATATAGGCCTATCCAGCGATATCTTACACTATGAAATAAACGATTGAAAAACGTGTAATTAAACGACTTTGTTTACATTTTTAATGTGCATACTCATGTTTTTTTAATTACAGCTTTCTATTAGTAATAGTCTCTACGCTAAACCGCGGACGGACGAACGGATAGACAGACGGACATGGCGAAACTGTAAAGGCTCCTTGTGGACTACGGAACCTTAGCTAAAAAGACATTGGTAGCACATTAATTCCCCAACTGCACGCTGACTAATCTGTGATTGCTCACGTACGCGCGAATGTAGACTAAGTTTTTTTTTCAACAAAAACTATCACGAAGCGAGTAAATTCAGCCATTCTGAATCGCAATGCAAAGAAATTGCTCATCGTTCCCAGATGTATCTACTTGAAAATGTCTTCATTACGTATTGTTTGGTGTTTGTAGGATTTTTTTGTTGGTGTACTTTCGATGTTATTTTTCGCTTTTTTATAGTAATGCATCTTTGAAGTCGGATAAAAGTTTGTTAACAAGTTTTTTTTGTTTGGGTATCATGTACATTAAAATAGCAAGTGTATAGTGTTAACTATTAACATTGGATTATTTTGTAATCACAGACAGACCATCCAATAATTTTATTGAATATTTGTATTGATGTATTGATAAATATACCATAGCTATAAAAAAGACGAGGCAGCTAAATCTGCACATCAAAATGTTTTTTGTCAAAGCATGCAAATACATTATTTCTAAATCATACTGAAATACTGAATTTGAAAACACCTTTTTGTCAGCAGAAATAATTCTGCGATTATATATATTTGTTCTAGCATCATTAAGTTGAAATTTTGCTGTTAATTTAACTGCTTTGTTGTCAGCCGTTCTCCCTAATTTGGCTGACGCTCTTTCGTGCGTCTTAATTTCTCCGATTATGTATTTGTTCTAGCCATGTTCTAGCATCATTGAGTTGACAGTTTGCAGTTAGTTTAATACGTAGTATGTAGCATCAACAGTGTCGAGTTGTCGACTTATGGCTGTGCAGTCGAGATTTATAGCACAATATCGAATAGTGTAGGTACCACATATATACGCCTTTATGGGCCATTTTTCAAAATTGTTGTTTTGAACCAAATTGGATCACCTATTTTTGAAAATGTCATGTTTCAGCCTAATATTCACTATTTTCGAGTTCCATTATAATTTTCACATAGTTCGAACAGCAGGTGGATGTTGAGTCCCAAGGTGCTGGAATGGCAACCCCGAATTAGAAAGCGCAGTGTTGGTCGACCCCCCACCAGGTGGACTGACGACTTCAAGCGAGTCGCAGGGATTCGTTGGATGCAGGCGGCTCAGGATCGCATGTTTGGAAGTCCCTATAAAAAGCCGAAGCGTGTCCTGCAGTGGACGTCTATCGGCTCATATGATGATGATGATGTGAGGTATATGGTTGTCTATAAAAAATACAGGCACATGAGGCTTAAAACCCTTATATCAGTGGGTGCAACCTTAGATGCCCTGCGATAAGTATTGCTGTTATAGGCGTTGGTTTTTCAAATTACTCTGATAGTAGCCATCCGCATTTCCGTTAACTCTTTAAAAGACTCCTAAAAAGAATAATACTCTGAGAAGTTGTCGGCTCGTGCTGACGCTAGGTGGAGCTAGTCGTTTCCGTGATGAGTGGGGAATAGTGAGTTAGGGCTAGCGGGGGTGGCTTGTGATCTATGGCGCTCGCCGTACGGTCCATTGGAGTCTCGTGATGGTCGATCCGCCAACATTTGTCGTCGACAGAGAATCTCTTTTTGTCTCGAGTAGTGAAATCTGTTTTGGTTTAGTTACATTTTGATTTATTTAAGTTGTCCTGACAAATATTGTGAATCCATAACCTTTGTTCGACATTGGTTTTCCTATTTTTGTAATACACTTCTGAGTCTGCTAAAAATATAATAATAAAACTATCAAAACCAAAATAACATGTTTAAATAGATATGTTTCTATATCCTTATAAAAATATCTTGGAATGCTATAGACTATATTACGTTATCGTAACTAGGTCACTCCACCCTTCTTTTAGTGTTTACTTATAAATAAAAACTCTAGCCATGTTTCAACGCTCCAAAAATACGTGCGCGAAGCAATTTGGGTGAAATTGTAATTCATAGGGATATATGTCGGTCAATAGAAATTAATAATAAATTATAACAACTGTTGTTTATTTCCATTTGAGTCCCTTTTGCGTGTTAGTCCCATTTTGTTTTACTCGTTCGCAAGGGGACACAAGTTTGGACAAAGGGATGTACCTATTTGGTAAAGGAATGGGTCAAATAGTTAATAGTTTTATAATACCTGTGATACTCGTAGACAGCGAGATGCTCTTACCACAAGTAGATACTTCCCTACTGTAACCAAATTTGGAGTTGCACCATAATGTAGAGAAGTTGAAGGGGGTCCAAAAAGGCTTGAATTGCTTCGGCCTCGACTTGGTCACTGCCATGTCTTCAGATAAAACTGATCTGTTATTACTTCTTTAGTCTTATTATGTGAGAAAATTAAAGTCAAATGAAAAAACTCGACTTCGTACAATAACTATGATTTATGTTAGCTTGTTTCATTTCATTGTATTTCTTTCTTCGAAACGAAGCTGTTTCATCGCACAACTAGTGAAGACGAGATGAATGTATAAAATCGGAATGAATAAAGGGTGTATTCCTTGATTTATAGTAGAGTAGTAAAATCTTTTTAAATCAAATTGTTTACATGAAAGTATCTGTGTGTTTTTTTTCGTTTGTATGACCCAGAATAAAAGTTATTAGGATTTTTCTTAATCCTAATAACTTTTTTTCTTAAAGGAAGAAAAATTTTTAATAACCTGGAGTTGGGAAGTTGTCTCCTTTCCAACTCGGGGCTAATGTAGAGAATTTCTGGGAAGTAAAACAATACTCCAATAATTCATATTAGGATATGGATCATTTCAAGTATGCAGTTGGCCAAACTTTATCTCAAACAAATACAATATAGGATTTGTTTAAGCCAGTTTGAATCCGAAATACAGAGAAATCGTTTGTTCTATTGACCACGTACTGCAGTTTCAAGTCCCTCGTGTAACTTTTGGTCCATACACTTGTTAAAAGCTAAAAGAATACTAAAACTTTTTAGGGTTCTCTAGTGAAACAAGACCGCTTTGTTGTGTGTTTACATGTTCAACTAGATCAGTATTTTTAACCGAATTCCAAAAAGGAGGAGGTTCTACGTTCGGCTGTATGTATGTTTTTTTTATCAGTAATTTTCCTGCATTTGATTTTCAGTAAGCTATACTTGGTGTTTCTCTGCGTGATCGAATTAGGAACGAGGAGATCCACAGACGAGCCAAAGTGACTGACATAGTTCAGCGAGTCGCGAAGCTGAAGTGGCAATGGGCAGACCACATAGTTCGAAGAGCCGATGGACGTTGGTGTCCCAAGGTGCTGGAATGGCGACCCCGCACCGGAAAGCGCAGTGTTGGTCGGTTGGTTGGCAGGGAGCCGCTGGATGCTGTCGGCTCGAGACCGTTGTGCTTGGAGGTCCATGCAAGAGGCCTATGGCAGTGGCTGATAAGGCTGATAAGGTTAAGGCCGACAATATAAGTAGGTTTAATTTAAAGGACATTGCAAAGTAGAAGGTATATTAAACCATCTGTTTTTGTCACTTACAGCTGATGAAACCTAAATGGACCGGTCTCAAACTCAAAGTCCTGGGTTCAATCTAAACAGCTATAAAGACATTTATTTATTTTTCAATTAAACTTTCTTAACTAATCTAACGCGTTGCCCTAAACATACTCATCAATATTAGGGTTTATACGTACTGGAGGTCCTCAACAACATGAAAACCTCCTACCTTAGATATATCTGATACGTTTGAGTAAATCCCAAATCCTCTCTTTGGTTCTGTCTATGACGTTAAGTGAAAAACATTAACTCATGTAAGCATATTTACATGAGTTAGCAGAACATACACGTAAGTTACAACCACGTGTCATATAATAATTTTAATTATCTGGAGTGGTCTCTGCAGGACTGCATAAACGAGATGTTACCTCGGTCACAGATATAGCGATACTAGATGTGATATAAAATCTCTAGAATAGAATTCAACCTTTTTCAACCAAATTCACTATACCTAAATGTCTTCTTTGATTGACAGGTACATTCAAAATCCAATATCAACAAAAATAAAATAGTACGAACTTTGAAGTAAAAAACACACTTTTTTATATTGAAAAGAAAAAGATCATTCAAATCGGACAACTAAAGATGTAATTAATTATACACAAAAAATAAATATTTACTTAGGAAGTACATTTTGTTCTTTTAAAAAGAATGTTTTACTTATATTCCCATTCAATAAGCCGTAACTTTAGTGGAAACGACTAAAGTCCGATAGGTGGGAATCTACCAAACGACATACCCGTCTCTTAGCCTACCACCTGTGGAGGCTTAGTCCAGAAACTCCTCCATTCTTTTCGTCGGTTAAAAAACGCATTTTTTTTATGCAATATAGGCCAGTGCTTGACTACAATTAAGCCTGATGGTAAGTATTAATGCGGTCTAAGTTGGTGCGCGCTTACCTAGAAGATGCCTATTCACTCTAGCTTTGAAGGTGTCCAAATTATATGTGTCAGGAAACACAAACGCCAGAAGGGCATTCCAAATTTTTGCTGTACGAATTACAATTCATTCATTACAATTAATGCAAATCTTTTCGTACGAGTTGCCCGGACATCCACAATATACCTATGGATGCCACCGCATGCAACGCTGATTTTCATGCGAACATCCAGTGAATCTGTACAGCCATGTCGACCCCATTCAGCCATGTGTCTCGGCTATCAGCGTCGCGCACGCCTTACTTTGTGGTAACACACGCTGAAAATGCCTAGACTCTCGAAATGCACTGACTTATACGCTGGGGAGTGATCATAACTCTTAAATGCTATGATTGTAATGCTGATGAATCGTTAACTTTAAACAGTAATTACAAATTGAACTTAGCACTATAACTGTTGCCTCGATCATTTGGGTATATTAAAACTAAAAACCAAGAAAATAAACATCATTTACTGTTTTGTAGTTTTATCGTGTAAGTTTAATTATTGTCACTAAATAATAATTAGCTCGTGAATAACGCTTCGATACTTATTATCTTTAGTAAAGTTAATTTTTCTCCGGTTGGCTGTATAAGAATTGTTTGGCTGGTGGGAGGCTTTGGCCGTGGCTAGTTACCACCCTGCCGGCAAAGACGTACCGCCAAGCGATTTAGCGTTCCGGTACGATGCCGTGTAGAAACCGAAAGGGGGTGTGGATTTTCATCCTCCTCCTAACAAGTTAGCCCGCTTCCATCTTAGACTACATCATGACTTACCATCAGATGAGATTGTAGTCAAGGGCTAACTTGTAAAGAATAAAAAAAAAGTAAAATATAATTTAATTAACACAGTTAAATGTATCAGCCTACTTTTATGCTTAAAACAATTAACAAGTGACCTATTTATAAACAGACTTGCATCAATGCGTTGCCACGGGTCTTTGCTCGTAAATCCTGATCCAAATCCAAAACTTGTAAGTTTACCAGCAATCACAAACATCGACTCGACGACCTTTTTTTACTTATTGGACCCAGTGGTCTGATGCTTTGGGAAATATAACCACTCTGTATAACGCCTCCCCTATATAAGACAAAACTGGGTCAATTTTCGCCTAAAACGTTATTAAAATAGGTAAATTTTTTAAACCGGACGTAAAACTCTACTGG
The DNA here is from genome assembly GCF_947172395.1 of Bicyclus anynana. Taxonomy (NCBI): domain Eukaryota; kingdom Metazoa; phylum Arthropoda; class Insecta; order Lepidoptera; family Nymphalidae; genus Bicyclus; species Bicyclus anynana. Next base: position 16,552,184 of record NC_069085.1, on the reverse strand, counting down.
ACTGTCTTGATAATGTTTTAGCCCGAGGTTTAAATTTGTATATCTTACGAAGCTAAAAGTTTGTGTGTTTTTATAAAATGTTACCCTAAATTGGAAGTTCTAACAACTTTTTTCAATATTTTTTATTTTACCTACTTGTATAACTTTTGAGTAATATTTTGTTTGGAGAAACATTATCTTTGAAGGCAGGGTGAAACTTTTACACGAGACATGAACATTTTAATTTTATATACTTCAAATAAATACGTAATTAAGCATTCTGAAGTATTTCGCATATTCACACGTTAAGGGGAAAAATGAGGCTGAATTTTTTTGGGAGTGTCTTTTAAGCTACACTAGCGGATGCCCGCGACTTCGTCCGCGTGGAATTCAGTATTTCACAAATCCCACCGGAACTATGGACTTTTCCGGGATGAAAAGTAGCCTATGTGTTAATTCAGAGAGAAATCTTTTTCCATTTCAAATTTCAGCTTTGTTTATTTAACATTTTCAAGAAATCGCCATATTGCTAGAAAAATTGTTGAATTTGCAAGTGGAAAGACACAAGAGGAGAGGAAGGCAAAAGAAGAGATAATGATGATGAGTTAACAAGTAATAGAGACGAACGGAGAAGATTAACATATTTACCTCACATAAGTGGGAAAGGAGATGATAATTATGAAAACTAAATTTCAATTCCAAATGTTATCCAAATAGTTTGAGCCATTTCCTAAATACCGGAATATATACCAGACAGAATTACTGTCGCATTTATGATATTGGTACGTACCAAATACCTTTCAATACTAAATATCTTTTTACTACTGACACAACACGGCTCGTGGTACAAGTACCTAAGTAGTAAAACTGTGTAAAACAGAAATGTGATGATATGCCCTCGTAGACAGGTGGCGCAATGAATTACTTTAAAATAGTGTCATGCTGACAATAGTTTGATGTTAAGAACAAATATCTAGAACGACTTTAAGGGCGGACACTCACATGGAGAGGGGCAACGAAGTGGTATTTGTTAAAAACAAAATGTATTGTACATTCCTGAGGGTTTTGGACGAGCGCAGATGCTCTGCAAGAAATACTTAAGCCTGGCGTCCACAAATCCGCATCGTACGCATCGCATCAAACGGACTGTAGTATTATTTGTATAGAAAGTTATAGTTACAAGTGCGTCTACTGATTCGCAACTTACGGAATGCATCGAACGGATTTTATCTACCGTAAAATTAAGAATCCGTTTAATACGATGCGTCCGTACGATGCGGATCTGTGGACCATTGACAAGGACGGAATGTCTCTCTAACGTCTCCTGTGACACTTTACTTAGCTTAGAGGATGAATGGGACCTATTGGATTGATGGGCTGAGTCATAACTCATGTTGGTTGACGTTGAGTAGATGATGGTTGCGTTAAAAAGGCGGTGTCGTGTGTTAACTGGTCGTCCGGGATGTAAACGGCGTTTTTTAGGATGTCCGGATTGTTTTAGCAATAATATTGCCTTTTTACACATGGGAACGCTCAATAAATAAATCATCAACCTATTTTAATCGCTCACTACAGGACCTTCTTATAGAGGAGGGGATATGGCGCTCTGACTCACCATACTGTTCCAATTATTAATAACGTTTGACTTTTTAACGTTGATCATCGACGACGACGAACGACGGCTTAACTATCCGAACCAAGGATATATGACAACTTTCTACCTCGAAGCACAAAAAAATTGCACTGAAAATTTCTTGGACGAAAGAAAAAAACAGCCCAACCCTGAACTTAAGCCTCCTCGTCATCTGAAACCACGTATGTTAGCTAAACCAACGATCTGACAATTTGAGTACGACCTCATAACCTTAGGAAAGGTTACATACAAATTTATTGTCTCATGAAACACTCGTTACACGTTTTCCGTTATAACAGCGTACTAAACCAACTTGTCTCTTAAACCAGCTCTAAATTTAAATCCGCAGCACAATTTATACCTGCCCCTCAATGCGACGCGAGCCCGCCTTTCAGTTAGCAGTAAAAACGCCATAAAAACGCGAACGCGACGACACCGCCTTAGCCTGTAACACCTTTCCGGCTACCATAAAATACCCAAATAGTGTCGAACTGCATTACATTCTGACCGTATTTTGAATATTGAATTTGTTTATATTTCCTCTACAGAAAATTTGCAAAAACTTGCGGATTTTATAGATTGACCTCTTTTTCAACTTTTTGATCATTAAAATATTTTGTTTTCGGAAAACAGACACATCATATTATACGAGCCCTACCGGCAAAGACGGTACGTCTTTACGCCAAGCGATTTAGCGTTCCGGTACGATGCCGTGTAGAAACCGAAAGGGGTGTGGATTTTCATCCTCCTCCTAACAAGTTAGCCTGCTTCCATCTTAGATTGCATCATCAGGTGAGATTGTAGTCAAAGGACAACTTTTAAAGAATAAAAAAAATACGAGCCCAGTGGATATGACGTCTGCCTTCGATTCGGAGGGTATCCGGTTCAGGGCATACACCTCCAAGTTTTCAGTTATGTGCATTTAACAAAATTAAATATCACGTGTCTCAAACGGAGAAGGAACATCGTCAGGGAACCTGCATACCTGAGAATTTTCTTAATACTCTACGTGTGTGAAGTCTGCCAATCCGCATTTGGCCAACGTGGTGGACTAAGGCCTAACTCCTCTCATTCTGAAAACATGGGTTGTGGAAGATGATGATGATCAAATTATAGGCTCAAAGATAGGAGATCGATAGCTCAAAGCCTGCGATATCCACTTCTCTGAAGTACCGAAGGCTGCAGGTTTGTCAGATTATGCTTGTACCATAGGTATAAGGCACGGTAGCCAATTATGGTTTTTGGACTTTGGCAAGACTCACAAATGGTAAAAAAAAAATCACTTTTCTATTGTTTGCTTCAACTTAATTATAAAATTAGTATAACGAACGATTGATTATTATTTGACGTATTATTATTGTTTCTTACTAATTTTTTAATATTGTAAAACAATATTATTGTGATTATAAATTCAATGAAAAATATCTGATGGCTTCAATTCGAATCACACCATTATTCCCTATTCAGAATCTTCCAAGTATTCATAACAAAACTTTAATACACTGTCGACTCTATAAGCCCTTTCTTTATCTATTTCAATTCTATATCCAAACCTTAATCAAATTATTCATTTTCCAGACTTATTTCAGTTTTGTTTTACCTACTACATGGAATTCTTGGGAGATTTTTCAGATGTACATTTTTAACGAGGAGAGATAGAGACACTAATGTAAACAGCGTCGAGAAATGCATTGTGCAGTTGAAAATAAATCATGACATATGATAGGAGAGAGCATCCGGGGAATCTTGTTAAAGTATTTCGAGTGCGCCGAGCCGCGGCCAAAGGTTGACGGCCCCTGGACGGGGTGAGTTCGAGATAAACTTCAGATTGTAAGGGGAAAATTTTAAGCCCCTGGTTCAGGGTTACACAGACAAATATTAAGCCCTTACTTATTTGTCAACTCCTTAGTTTACATGTTTCTATGATACAGATATTGTATTCTAAAACCACTGCATATTTATCAATGGATAAACATTAAACATTAACTACCCACATTTCTATTGGGCACGAGTTTCCTCTCCAAATGAGGTTTGGCTAATATGGTCATTGAAAAGATTAACATATTTTATTTCAGCAAGTTAATAAATGTAATTTTTTTTTATAAGAGCCGTGTTAGGCCAGTGGATATGACCTTTGCTCCTATTCCGGAGAGCGTAGATTCGAATCCGGTCCGGGGCATGCACCTCCAACTTTTCAGTTTGCATTTTAAGAAATTAAATATCACGTGTCTCAAACGGTGAAGGAAAATATCGTGAGGAAACCTGCATACCAGATTTTTTTAAACTCTCTGCGTGTGAAGTCTGCCAATCCGCATTGGGCCAGCGTGGTGGACTATTGGCCTAACCCCTCTCATCCTGAGAGGAGACTTGAGCTTAGCAGTGAGCCGAATATGGGTTGATAATGAAGTAAATAAAGCTTTTCAATAAGCCCATTTTAGTATTTCTCACTCATATAAATTAGCATACCTAAACGAGCTTTGTCACTAGCATAAATAAGTTTCAATGAATCAGCTTGCCTGGCAACTTTGCGCAACTTAGCTTTCATAAGGTTAAATGAAAATAATGCTTCAGTCCACAAACGTCCTGGTGAATACAACTAACTTTTGGGATCGGATACCTGAAATTTTAATTATTTATTTGCATAAAGTATTTAGGATGGGTTTGTTTTAATTGTTTTTCAAGGTTTTTGGAATTTGCACAGTACGGTAATCGGAATTTTGAAGCGATAACTTTTTATGGGAGAGCAAACCGCTTCGTAACGTAACGCGATGCAGCACCACTCTGTCTGGCTTCCCTTTCTCTCATGCATAAGTTTAAGCAACAGGTTTAAGTTGTCACTTCTGTCGAGCGTTACGAAATGCACACGATTTTTTTTAGGTAACATCTCTAACAGTGGAATTTTTAGACGTTTTGGGGACTCCCCCAGGGGATGTCGAATTTAAACTCTATACGTTTGAGAATTTGACACTCAGCGGGTGAATGGTGCCCCTGCAACGTTTATGAATTCCACTGTAAGTTGGATCAAAAAAGCATTACTTATAACAAATGTAAGTCGCGAGGAATTTGTGATCACAATCATTCTACAATGCGGTTGTAAATTTGAATCATGGATGTTTATCCTCATGTGCCTGTAATCCTCATTTAAACGATTTTTTTAACTTGCGCTTGACTACAATCATGTCTGGTGGAAAGCAATTATGAGGTTGAAGCGCGCTTGCCTAGAAAATGTGGTGGTTTTTCACAAGGTGGAGCGTAAATAATGGTCAATATAAAAAGAAAAAACAAACCCGCAAATGAAGTTTGACCCTACAATTTGAGCAGTAAAGTTTTATCAAGCAACTCCTCACAAATTGGAATGCGACGTAAGGTTCCATTAGGTAAATCCAATTTGTCCGAATCGTCTGCCCATCAGTCGAGAATAGAATGAATTTACTTCGGCTGTATCGGCACTTTGGACAATTGTTACATACTACACATAAATGTAGGGTTCGTACAACCAACTCAATTATCATTTTCACCAGACTATAACAGTCTAGCTTTAAAATTGTAGGTCGTCATCAACCCATATTCGGCTCACTGCTGAGCTCGAGTCTCCTCTCAGAATGAGAGGGGTTAGGCCAATAGTCCACCACGCTGGCCCAATGCGGATTGGCAGACTTCACACACGCAGAGAATGAAGATAATTCTCTGGTATGCAGGTTTCCTCACGATGTTTTCCTTCACCGATTGAGACACGTGATATTTAATTTCTTAAAATGCACACAACTGAAAAGTTGGAGGTGCATGCCCGGGACCGGATTCGAACCCACACCCTCCGGCAGAGGTCATATCCACTAGGCTATCACTGCTCCAAAAAAAAAAAAAAAACACATACATATAATTAATTAGGTATTTTCATAAAATTTTATTAATTTGCAGAACCTTTGAGACGCAATAAGCTCGTCATATTCGGCTCTTTTTTCTTTTCATTTATAGAGACACGCGGTCGCAAGTCAGCCAAATTCGAACAAACAATTGACAAGAACAAACAGCGACATTATAATCATCTTCTAGCAGATAACTTAGGATACATTATAGCTCGTAATAAAAATACTTAAAACAATATGTGTATGTAATATAATGCAAGTTTGTTAAACCAAATATAACTTTCATACAAAAACTAGCCAAGGCAAGGTATAAACATAATGTATTAAAAGTTATCCGCTTTTATGCTTTCACTGTTCAATGTAAGAAGTTACAAGAAATTACATTTTAAAACATCAAACATTGTTGTAGCATTTGAATTATTGAATGCTCTACAAAAAAAAAATATTTTTCAGTTTTTAGTGTGTCCTAGTATAGTTACTGTAAACGCCAAAGTATGGGCAATTTATTTTAGTTACTTTGATTTTAACAAAAAATAACGGAACCGATTTTCGTGAAAATTAAGTGGGACAAATCTGGAAGTACCTATAATCTTTCATACAAAAAAATATTTTTCGAAATTGGTTAATAAATGACGAAGTGCTAGTGCTAGAGTGTAATTTACATATACGATTAAATGCAAGACAAACTGCGCCTAATATAATAATGCTTCCACATTTTTTTTATTCTTGACAAGTTAGCTCTTGACTACAATCTCAACTGATGGTAAGTGATGATGCAGTCTAAGATGGAAGCGGGCTAACTTGTTGGGAGGAAGATGAAATCCACACTCCTTTCGGTTTCTACACGACATCGTACCGGAACGCTAAATCGCTTGGCGGTACGTCTTTGCCGGTAGGGTGGTAACTAGCCACGGCCGAAGCCTTCCACCAGCCAAAAATTACCAAAGTAGTTCAAAAACTAGACAATGAAATGGAAGTTAATGTATACTTCGCTGACAAAGTTTCCATTAATGGTAGGAAATAAGCAAACGTAACGTCCAGAGGTCAGTAGGACGAACCAAAGGCTATATTTACGTGCATGCTACGTGATTTGATTAATTGTGCTCGATAGCAAATGTTATTTGCCTTGGATTATTTGCATTTTATGTTCTTTGGCAATAAGGTGACGCTAATGTATAAGGTAAGAATGTTTTGCCGTGTACATTCTCATTCCAGGATCTTAGCCTTTTGACCAAATAAACGGACCACTTGAAAAAAACCAATCAGTGGAAAGTGTATGGGGTAGTGGAATAAGATAGATACTTACTCATCATACCGAAGCTAAAGAAAAGTATGGGCTAAATTAATAAATATTTACATGATATCTTTTCTTCTGGATTATTTTCATGCTTGATGAAAAGGCATGCGCTTGACAAATAGGTATGCCTGATTTTAAGGCAATTTCGAGGTCTAAATTGTTCCTCACGGGTCCTAAAACCTGCCTCTTTCTGTTTTGCTTAGAAGGATAGTAATGCAAACAGAAAGGATCCATTCCTTAGAAAAGAATCATGGAATAATTTAGAATTCTCGATTCTAACTGATTGATTCATTGTATCTTATTGATGGAAAGGAACAAGTGGCAAAATTTCGTAGCATCCTCTGTAACAAATTCGGTACAAAAACATAACAGGCTATGCAGTAACGGTGTAATAAGCTCTATAATAAATCTAATAAAAAAATGATATTCATAAGAGGGTTCAACTTAAACCTTATTGGCTGGTGGGAGGCTACGGCCGTGGCTAGTTACCACCCTACCGACAAAGAGGTGCCGCCAAGTGATTTAGCGCTCCGGTACGATGTCGTGTAGAAACCGAAAGGAGTGTGGATTTCATCCTCCTCCTAACAAGTTAGCCCGCTTCCATCTTAGATTGCATCATCACTTACCATCAGGTGAGATTGTAGTCAAGGTCTAACTTGTAGAGAAGAAAAAAAAAATCCTTCATACCTACATAACCCAGTTGGACTTGCTGCTTTGTATCTAACGACACGTATGTTTGTTCGCGAATTGTGAATTGTGCTAGTAACTTGATAAGCTATTGTAACGTCTGTTCTGAATTGTTTTAAATCATCTCCGCTCCCACTAACCTGTACCCTATTAAAAAGGCAGTATGGTTGACTTTGCCGTACACGTGTAAGGTGGTAAAGGCATTTTGGAAATGCAGTGTGAAATAGCGTGTGACACGCGAAGAAAGGTGCATAGACGAATGTCTGCATCGCCGAGGATGTCGGCAAATATCGATTCAGGTGGTTTGATATAAAACTAATTATGCTTAGCGATAGCGCGAAGTGGTATGAAATGTATTGGAATGAGAGCTTGTGATTCTCAGACCTTTGTCATTTTAATAAAAGTTTAATGAGAAGGAATAGAAAGGTAACTTAAGCTAACTTTTTTTAATTTCTATAAAAACTTGCCTGTGGAATGGTAGCAAGAAACTGGCTGCATTTCCGCGTTATACAGCCAGGCTGATCATTTGGGTAAAAAAAACATACTTACAGCCGAAAGTAGAACCTCCTTTTTTGGAAATCGGTTAAAAAATAAGCCAGCTCTTCTGTCACCAGTCGAGGCACCTAACCGCGGTGAAATACTCGTAGGTAGTTTAGAGAAATGTTTTGGGACTGCGGATCCAAGGAAAAAGGAACAATTATGTAACTCTCAGAAAAATTAAAGTTGAAAGCTTTGCAGCCCCTTCATCAACTGTAGATAAATATGGTGGGCAACAATGGAATTTGGATCATGGTATTGTGGGGATATTCCAGGTTTCTAAAATCCATACCCTCGGTCGTGCAGGTACAAAGAGCATATTTTTCTTAATTTATTCTTGTTTTATTTTTAATTTTAATCTTTACAAGTTAGCCATTGACTACAATCTCAACTGATGGTAATTGATGATGCAATCTAAGATTAAATTGGGCTAACTTGTTAGGAGGAGGATGAAAATCTACACCCCTTTCGGTTTCTATACGACATCGTACCGGAACGCTAAATTGCCTTACGTCTGTGCCGGTAGGGTGGTAACTAACTACGGCCAAAGCCTCTCACCAGCTAGACCTTGACTAATTAAGAAAACCTCAATCGGCCCAGCCGGAGATAGAACCCAGGATCTGTCTTGTAAATCCACCGCGCATACCACTGCGCCACGGAGGCCGCCAAATTAAAGGTTAATTAATATAAGAAATTATGTCCGCAAACTCCAAACTCGTAGCATCGTGGCAACCCTTCCAAAAAATTTCCAATGCCTCTGGCTAATGAACTTAAAGCAAAGTGCTAGGCATATGATTTGTCAGAATATCCTGAAGCAAACATAATAAATTTAACTAGTTTAAAAAACTAACACGCTTTTAGCACGCACTAAAAATTACAAATATTGGTTTTTAGTCACGTGACTATTTTTTTTCGTATTCCTCAGAGAGTTTGCTCAGAGAGTGTGCAAAATTTCATCCTACGCGAAGACCGGGAAGTGGGTCAACTTATGATTCCAAGATTTGCCTTTCCTGCATAGTTAAAGTGATTGGGGAGTCCACCATATTGGATTTGTAATGACGTTTCTTAGCTAGTCATCTTTTGTTACCAGAACTCAGAGCGTGTGCAAAATTTCATCCTAAAAACGAAACTCGAAAACCGGGAATACAACATAGTTACAAGTGAAGCTAAATATAAAGCGTGTAAATATAGTACGCTTTGTACTTGTACTATTGACTTTGAAACTGTTAGTACAATATTTGCAAAACTTTGTGATTTATTCACGCATTTCAACACAAATTGGAGCAGATTCCAAACAGAGCTTTTCCGAGGTGAATAAAAAGCGGAGTATTTTTTTTTTCAAAACCGCCGAGCTTAAAAAGTGCCCAATTAATTAGTTTGAACGTCCGCTGCGCTCCGTCTTCTCGATTTATGCGGGAATTAGCATACAAATTGAAAAGTTTGCGATCAGCCAAAAGGTACATGCCTATGGTACTTCTAATTAGACCAGGTGTTTTATTCGGGATGCAACCACCACCAAATTATAAGAATGACAGATCGTAACTGCTTTGTTGGCAGTGGTCGTGGTCCAGTTGTTAGCCTTTGTACCTACGAGTAGCCCTTCCCAATGGGCGGGGGAGCAAATAGAGACGCAAATATCTGCGCAGCTGCTACCTCATTATCAACCCATATTCGGCTCACTGCTGCGCTCAGAATGAAAAGGGTTAGGCCAATAGTCCACCACGCTGGCCCAATGCGGATTGGTAGACTTCACACACGCAGAGAATTAAGAACATTCTCTGGTGTGCAGGTATCCTCACGATGTTTTCCTTCACCGTTTGTGACACGTGATATTTAATTTCTTAAAATACACACAATTGAAAAGTTGGAGGTGCATGCCTCGGATCAGATGCGAACCCAGACCCTCCGGAATCGGAGGCAGAGGTCATATCCACTGGGCTATCACGGCTCTCAGCAGCTGCTACACCAATATGTAATTACTGCGTGGAAAATGCGTCTCGCACAAGAGGGAAATGTAAGACAGCGTGTCGTTGTGGCTGTTCTGCCAAAATCCGAAGCCTGACTAGCAAGAAAGAGCGGCAGTGTTAGCTTCCGATTGACGCAGATACTAACCGGGCACGGCTGTTTCGGAGAGTACCTATGCCGAAAAAATCCCCCCCCCCCCTTGAAAAAAAAGGCTAATGTACCTTCGGATTACAAGCTTCTACGTTCGAATCCTGAGTCAGGTCATATTCATTCTTCTACGAAATTCTCAGTATAATATCTCAGCCCGGAGTTAAGATATTGGTGGTGTTACACCCCCTTGCCTCGAAAAGCAAGTTAAGCCGTCGTTTCCGGTCATTACCATTAAAGTCCACTAGTGGCCAACCCGCGTGCATGGTGGTTCTAAGCTCCATATCCCCTCTCTTATAAAGAGGGAGGGCTTACCTTGTAAGTAGGCTGTTAATGATGATGACGGATCGTGGAAGAAATAGATTTAGACCTGGAGTGTGACGACACGCAATGCAAAGTTCCGTGGCTACCTATCTCAATAAAAGTAAGATTGTATGGGCTTTTTGGAACTATGAGCATTGAGCATATGACCTCTATTGTTCTCCATTGTTCGTCTTAATAATATTCGAAGTATGCAGAGGCAGTATTACCTACATCAAAAACGAATGGACATAAAAAACCTATGAGTTTCTCATGTTACGTATCCTTAGAAATCGGTATTCCAAGCATTCTGAGAACATTATTACGTGTTCTGGTCTCATAATAGAGTACGAGTCACAATTGCTAATAATTACGGAGACCCTTACGATCTTAACAACGAGTTAAGCTATAATGGTTGCGACTTTGCCAAAATTATATAATGATTATGCACTGAATAACGAAATTTCACCAAAAATTGAGCAAAAAATGGTAATAAAGAAAAACCATTTTTATTTCTTCGTCTGCGTGGAATTCAGTTTTTCGCCAATCTCGCAAAAACCATGCATTTTTTCGGGATAAAGGGTATGTGTTAATCCTGGGTATTTTCTATCTTCGTTTTAAATTTCAGCCAAATCGGTTCAGTAGTTGTAGCGTTAAAGGGTAAACATCTAAACATACATCCAAACAAACATCCATACAAACTTAAGCGTTTTTAATATTAGTAGGAAGTAGGATCAACAATAAATTGTTAATGTTATTGTGATATGAAACTGAAAAACTAGAAAACAAACGAACTTATCGCATAGTAGATCTCTATCGACGTCGTCGAAAAATAAGTTCGCAAGTTAACTAAGCAATTCGAAACCGCATTTCGCTTTCAATAAAACATTCATAAGTTGAGAGTTGAAAAACAAATAACTTAATCGGAAACGGTGAGCGAACTCGCGGCGTTTCGAATTTACGAAATAGAAAAAGTTTGTATAGGTACGTATCGGTTTCGTAATACTTTTATTTCGGTCGGAATCCTGGCGATTGTACACGCAGAAAAATGTTTTTCGATAAACATGACGTATTGTTTCGTATCGCAAAACTTTGAGTGTTTTTTTTTAGTTAAGGAATAGCACGGGCAACCTGAGACTGGGTTGCTAACTATGGGTCTAGTAAGAAGGCTCAGAGTCACACAGCGGACGATGGAACGAGCTATGCTCGGAGTGTCTCTGCGTGATCGAATCAGAAATTAGGAGATCCGCAGAAGAACCAAAGTCACCGACATAGCTCAACGAGTCGCGAAGCTGAAGTGGCAATGGGCGGGGCACATAGTTCGTAGAGTCAATGGACGTTGAAGGTGCTGGAATGGCGACCCCGCACTACAAAGCGCAGTGTTGGTAGACTGACGACATCAAACGAGTCGCACGGATTCGTTGGATGCAGGCGGCTCAGTATCGTGATGTTTGGAAGTCCCTACAAAAGGCCTAAATCCTGCAGTGGACGTCCATCGGCTGATATAATGATGATGATGATGACGTCGCAAGTCCAGGTTTCTGCTCGGAGTTTTTCTCTCTACCACGCGATGGACCTGGAACCTGCTCGGTGAATCCATAGAATGCTAAGATATTCGTCTAGCAGTATCTTACCAAATTTTCCTATGTAGGGAAAACAACGAGCAGAGAAAGTAAGCGAGAGAGTTTTTCTACTAGGAGTTTTTTTCTGAAGCTTTGGAGCATGATAAATATAGTACGGTAGGCTATGGAGTTTGTATGGTGGATTTGAGAGATAGACTAGTTTTGCTTAGGTCTAGCGAACGGTTACTAAAAAGTTAAACTGTGTTCAGGGAAGTAATTTTCATTTTTGAGTAAGATACAATATTTCAGTTAGTGATGGTATGTTTTGAAATCGCTTTGCTTAGGTCCAGCGAAGGGTTATTAAAAAGCTAAACTGTGTTCAGGGACGTAATTTTAATTTTTAAGTTAGATACGAAACGATATTTGGGTTAGTGTTAGTATGTTTAGAAATCGGCATGATGTAGGTATAGTAGCACAAAGTAGGTATGAAAAAAAGAGGACACATTAAAATGTTAAGTTGTTTGGTAGGATATCTTTGCTAGTAGATTAACTAGCGTTTTTCAAATTTATTAATTAACTAGCAGACGCCGTGCGGTTTCACCCGCGTGATTCCTGTTACCGTAGGATTACAGGGATAAAATATAGCCTATAGCAATCGGGTATAGTGTAGTTTCCCAACAATGATTTTTTTTTTCAAATCACTCATTCAAAACATACAAACAAACAATCAAACATTTTCTTGTTTATAATATTAGTAAAGATTAAAAATAACTCAGCAAATAGAACGACAAACAAGGAAACACAACATGTTTACAATATAAAGAAAATTTTAATGATCCTAACATGTAAAACTTACACGACATTACGTATAAAAGTCGGCAACCTTTCCGTCAAAGGCCAGATAATAAGCAATTAAGCCAATTTGCAAATCAACGAGACTTAATAATCTTTATGGCTATCATAATAGAGTTTAGATTTGTTTACAAAGTTCACTATTCGTGTACGCCGTCCACCGGTCCTTCGATGGAGTATTCGAGGAATTCCATAATAACCCTCAGGATTCTTTCGCTGGGAATAAATTGAAAATTTTTCTGCTTTACAGTTTGGTATGCTTTACCTTACCTGTTCATGTTTTATTAAAACATACCAAATTATGCGCTGCGGGATAAGCGAATAGTTATCCGCTTAGAAAAGTTATACGAAAAATCTATGTGAAGATATATTCCTTCAAGTCAAAAGCAAGATCAATATGTCTTTATACAGTGAGAATTTATGTTTATTTAGTTTTGTCATGATACATACGTTATTGTTTTTAAGGTTTCTTCATTTCATAAAACAAAGAAATAGTGATGAATAAATAAAGTTGCAAAATTAAAAGTGTCAAGATTATAAAATACATTTTGTATTAAATTAATACTTGTTTGACAGTTATGAAATTTGCAGCATTTCTATACTAATACTGGCTGACGCCGCGTGGTTCTCGTTCCCGTATAAACAGGGATAATATAGCCTTCCTCGATAAATGGCCTATCTAACACTGAAAGAATTTTTCAAATCGGACTAATAGTTTCTGAGATTAGCGCGTTCAAGCAAACAAACAAATTCTTCAGCTTTATAATATTCGAATAGATTATTATGTATGTAGCAAATAAACTCAAAAACTTGTTTTGAAAATGTGACTATATTTTATAACCGTATTCCTACGGGAATTGGAACTACGCGAATGAAACCGCGAGGTTCTGCTAGTGTATTATAAGCTCTCATTCCTTTTATTTTTAACCGACTTCCAGAATAGAAGAGTTTCTCTGTTTGGATACATGAATGTTTTTTTTTCATGTATGTCCAGCCATATATTTCCGCCATTTGTTGATTTTGAAATCAATGCTTTGAACGGGCTTACACACTTAAACCAAATGGCTTTGTTCGGACTATTTAGTAGATGGTTTATGTGAAGTTTGCATAAAATCGGTCGAGCGGTTCTTCAATTATCACATTTTTTTGAACTTTCAGGAGTAGGGTAGGGTAGGGGTAGGGTGGGGGTAGGGTAAGGGTAGGAGTAGGAGTAGAGTAGTGTAGGGTAGGGGTAAGGAAGAAGTGAACATAAGTCAAAGCGAAGCTTGACCGGGTCCGCAAGTATTTTCATAAAATGCACTTGATTTTTTATATCCCCTGTTATGTACATCCGTTTCATAATCTACAATAATAATAATAATCATATCGTAATTTTGTAATTACATTTTTATTAACGAAAGCCCTTATCGAAATCGATAACGAACGCGTACTTAATAATCGTAATTATTTTTAACGCCAACAAAACCCATTCCGGCTAATTGAACAGCGTTCTATTATTTTTATCGCTCCTGTAATGGTTGTATGGAAAGCGCATGAAATTTCGTGACTAATCCGATGTTGTACTCGAGCCGACTTTGATTTCCTTTCTGTGGAATATACCTTCCGTCGTTAGGCTCCGTTTGCACGATACCTAAATGAATATCTTTTAATTTTTTTATTCTTTGACATGTTAGCCCTTGATAAATGATAGATAGCGATCTCACCTGATGTTAAGCCCTCATTCGCACGAGAGATTTTATAACGGACGTTTAATAAGCTTTCAAATAAAAGAAATGAAAAAAAAAGCTTTCAAATTCGTCGCGAATCGTATCACGCGAATTCATACGCGCGTTGTCGAAGTAAGACATCAATACATCGCGCCCACAAGCATCACGCGAATTCAAAATACGCGCGTAAATTGCGTGCACTACGCCAGACTCTCGACTTGCGCGTATTGCGCGCGAGTGGAGATACTAGGGACGCCTTGTTGCGTCCAGTTAACGCGCAAACTCTAGAGCGAGTGCGCGTTCAACTCCATGTTTCATACTGAATTCCTCCCCAAATGCTCGCGCGTAATAAGCGCCTTGTTGACGCAACGGTCGCGCGACATACGCGCGAGAGAATCGCGGCGAATTCGCCCTTTCTGGACAAATTTCCAAATTATAAAATACTAGACTGACCCCAGCTGGGAATCGAACCCAGGTCCTCACTGTGATAACCATAGCACTACTAATTGCACCAGAGAGGCCGCCAAATGTTCACGGTCCTTGAAGTTTGAGTTGTGCTTTAATTTGTCAGAAGGCCAGTCAGTGATAAATTGATTATATATATAGAAGATACATTCATAAACAAATAGAACATTATAAGCTTTACAATTTAAGGCAACTGCGAATATCACGTTATGAAAAGCCACATTTCTCTTTTTGTTTCATTACGCAAAGATTTCATCTTAAACAAAAGTCTCTCGAAACAAAAGCTCTCAAGTCCCGAGATGTTTTAAATAATAGATGTGTCACTACTTAACCCAGATAAGCCTGAAACTATTTTTGTCTTAGAAAGTTGTGATTTTTTTATATATTTTTAATTATTGCCTCAGTATTTCAGGAAAAATAATAAAAAAAATTAGTGTCCCTCGGAAAAGCTGGAAAATGACATCCCATATATGGGTCGGTCGGCAAAACATATACTATTTACTATTAAGTGTTGAACAACGTATGGAGGCATAAATAAAATACTTTTTATTGCATAAAAGTATTATTTATTATTGTTTTAGTAAGATTTAAGTTTTTGCGACAATTTTATACTGAATGGTAACTAAGAAAACACTCTTTAGGATGCAAACGTATATACGTATACACTTCACGCAAATATAATTGCAGTTTCTTTTACATACAATTTCATACATTTTTACATACATACATTTCAATGCCTGGTTGGATGGCAAGGGGCACTTGGACACTCGATTTTCACGAACTGTACCGGTTGCTTTCAAGTTTCTATTTTTCAGTTGAAAACGAAAAGAGGGATAGATGTGAAATAATTATCAAAGAAAAGATGAAAAGTATTGTTAGGGTACATGTTTTGAAGAGTATTTGCATACTGTAGTATTACACTGCCACCAAGTCCAAATTTCTTGTAAACAGCTGGTAGTTGTGTGGACTGCCCTTGGTAAGGATCAAACCAAATTACATACCCTAAACGAGCAGCCCCAATCCAATATTTGTATCCCCATCTCATTGGTTTACCTGATGAACTGTTTACAACTGTGACCGCCGTAGTAAGGAATCATAGCCTCGTCAATACTATGCATCTCTTCAACGGGTGCATTTTCTTGAAAAACAGCGTTTAGCAAGCTAAATAAAGGCTGCATTTTAGCATATTTATCACTTTCGGTCAGAATCAATAAGTTGTCACAACAGTGCAAATGGTTCATGATGTATGTAAATCTGTCACGAGTTAGAGATTGGTTCACAAGAGAAAATTCACAATCGGACGAGTTTTCCCAATACATTCGACGTCTTGGCAAGCATACTATAAAGTAATATTCCCATAAAAGATTTCATTTCACTGGTAGTTACATTGCCTGGTTTGTTTTTTTGAGAAGCATACAAATTGGTATATTCCACAAGCATATTTATAACTTCGTCATTGAATAATTGGTCAAAATAGTTTATCGGAGAACGTAACATATTTCTGGGGCCTTCTAAGGGCTGTAAACTAGGATAATCATTTGGACAATGTCGACTCCTCCATTCGTACGTTTTGTTTTGCACTGATGGAGGACGAATTACTGTATCTTCTAGTTCGGAAGATGTAGATGGCCTTGGCTATTGAAGCGGCTGTTCAATGCGAGATCTTTTTTGTAAACTAGCCAAAGAAATCTCATCTTCACTCTCCGATTCAGAATCAGTCTGATTGGCATAAATAGCTTCAGCAGGTGCACGTAAAATTGAACCAGGCAGGTTATGTATAACAATATTATCCTCTTCTCCTGAATCTTCATCAGTAACGCAGTATTAGCGTTATCTGGTGGTTCAAATGTTATGCATTCTGGGACCGGGCTATCATCATTCTCTAACTCGTTCAAAATTTCGTGTACTGATAAAGGTTTTGATCTAAAACAGGAAAAAACAAAATATTCAGTCAAAACTTTCAATGTATTATGGTTGTGCCAACAGACCCATACATGGGTTCATAAAATTTGCGGCCATATAAAAGTGACAAAAAATTAGGTTTTTATTATTTTATTTTCAACATAAATACTGAAATGTTACTTAGTTTCTATTTTTACTTCTATATTTTTAAAATTATGACAATTAGTAAATTATAAACTTACCTTTTTGAAGACATGTTTTACAATATCCAATAAACATATATTCAATCACGTGAAACACCAAGAAAATAATTAATTCACTGCGTTACTTGTCACTACAATTAACAGGTATCTACTAAAGATTCTAAAAAAATGTGTAACTTGGTTTAAATAAATCAAATATTGACGGTAGATTTTTTTATTCTTACGAACCCATGTATGGGTCGGTAGGTTTATCTGGGTTAAGGCGCAATGCAGGGAATCGACATCTCAGCCATTATCGCAAATGTTCAACCGCCATTGAGGCTGAGAGGTTGCTTAAAAAACAATGAGTGGAATAAGAAACGCTACAGATTCTTACGTGTGTGACTGTGGATGTTAAGTGGAAAGTACAGTGTTGTGGAAAACGTTTAACACGAATTTTTGTTGATAAAAAATAAAAGAAAAATTGACACAAATCTTCAAAAGGCAGCTTTTTTTTATTCTTTACAAGTTAGCCCTTGACCACAATCTCACTTGATGATAAGTGATGATGTAATCTAAGATGGTAGCGGGCTAACTTGTTAGGAGTGGTAAGACAATCCACACCCCTTTCGGTTTCTACACGGCATCGTACCGGAACGCTAAATCGCTTGGCGGTACGTCTTTGCCGGTAGGGTGGTAACTAGCCACGGCCGAAGGCTCCCACCTGCCAAAATAGCATAGCTATATTATAGGCACATGATATTCACCGATAAGGCAGCTTTCCACCAGTGAAAGCTAAGCTATGGAGGTATGTGACCGTTTCCACTGACGCTACGCTATGTAGCGAGGCGACATGCTACAATGATGCGAGGTAATGCTATTAAGGAGATGTGCAATTCGAACTCTACAACATAGCACGTATTCATAGCGAGCGTCCAGAGTCACACATTCATCAGTATAAAAACATAGCTTGTTTTTGTGTTGTTCTTTTAAGCCTAATAAATAATTTATTTATTATAGCTCACAAAAACTCCTTTATACTACTAATATAAACCAAAAATTATGATTGGCGCAATTAAAATGCATCTTTAGTAACACATTTTAGTGAAAATCCACCCTAAGGACCTTTCATCTTCATAGCAAATTATTTTTTTCTTGTAAGGTGTAAGAAACTAACTATAATACTATGGTTTCGTATAGAGATACTAAAGATGAAAGTTTGAGAGCTAGGAATGCCAGGGGGCACTTTAAATTAATGGAGCCTGACCTTTGTCTTAATGACCTCGCTCACTGCTTAGTAGACTAGCACATCTGGTAAACATCTGTCTGATTTATTATTTTACTTTTGCACTTTTTTGTGACGTAGAATATATATTGAAGAATGTTAAAGCAAACAAGTATTCTAAAGAAGTGATAACATACTACCCCGGGATTCGTGGAACCTGGGTTGTAATATACAGTAAAAAAACATCTGCCTTCCAAACCAAGCGGCACGAGGATTCTCTTTCTACGATCGCTAACGCTTCGAAAACTAGATGTATAGGGATGACATTTGCTATCGACAGGTCACGTGATCAAGATCTGTCATTCCCATACATTTTTCTGGTTTCCGAAGCGTTAGCGATCGTAGAAAGGGAATTGACGTGCCACTTAGCTAGGGGGGCACATGTTTTTTTACTGTTGCTTAATTTAGTAATACAACTTAACATCTACAATGTCCTACAAATTGCGTAGTACATTCTCGTTCCAACACTCAGAAGTTTTTATTACCTGATAACCCAGTTAGCTACCAGAATCAAGAACTTTCGTAAATAAAAAAGTTAAGCGTCTCATCAAGATGAAACTATTCACGGAAAATTAACTTGTTAGTAATCACTTAGGCAATACAGATTCGAGTTTGCTGAGGTTGTAAAGTCAAAAATGAGATCTACTTTTACAAAGAATCAAATTATTTATTCCTTGAAGCTACAGGCGTCTTTCGAACATACGTCTGCAGGCCTGAAAACTGGATTTTCTGCACATGTGCAAAGGTAAACGGCCTGCGAATGTGACACGACCGCAGTTTTATTAAGTTACGACTGACACGTTTCAACTGCGCGTGAAAATTTCACCAGACTAACTTAGTTTTACATATGTTAAATTATGCAATCGATCTCGTCTTCGTTGGAAACTTTATAAGAACTGCACTGAATTTCTACCTGTCGTAAAATGATATAAATTTTTCTAGACTTTAATTACATTTTACCACCAGCAGGGCTAGCACGGGCAACGGAGAAATTTATCCACGGGGAGAGGATAAAACGTTTATCCCCCACACTCGTTTTATCCACTCACCGCGCATGGGCACGCCGGTGGATATAATATCCCCGGTGGATAAACGGAGGGAAAGACTTGTCAACCCATTTGTATATATCTTATAAATTGGCATTAGGTATATTAATAGTCCGAAATAAACGTAAATTTGATAATATTTGGTTATTTTGTGCATATTATTTATCTGTTTTCTGTTGGCATTGTTTTGTTTGGTGATTGTTTTTTGCGGTGGTTTGTAGTAGGTATCTATAGTATCTATCATACTAGCGGACCCGGTCAAGCTTCGTTGTGACATAAGTGCACTTATTCTCTATCCCTACTCTACCCTTCTTTACCTCTACCCCTACCCTACCCCTGCCCTACCCCTACCCTACCCCTGCCCTACCCCTGCCCTACCCTACCCCTACCCTACCCCACCCCTACCCCACCCCTACCCCACCCCTACCCCACCTCTACCCTACCCCTACCCTACCCCCCATTTCTCTTCATTGCGCTGCTCCTATCGACGGTAGCGTAATGAAAAGTATATTTTAACCTGCCCAGGAGTATGAAGAATAATTGTACCAAGTTTTTTTAAAATCCGTCGAGTAGTTTTTGTTTCTATAACGAACATACCACGCGACAGAAGCTTAAAAAATTGAGTAACTTCTCCCGTTTTCTTAACATTTCCCTTCACTGCTCTGTTCCTATTGATCGTAGCGTGATGAAAAGTACACTATAACCTGCCCAGGAGTATGAAGAATAATTGTACCAAGTTTCGGTAAAATCCGTCGAGTACTTTTTGTTTCTATAAAGAACATACAGACAGACAGACAAAAATTTTACTGATTGCATTTTTGGCATCAGTATCGAACACTAATCACCCCCTGATAGTAATTTTGGAAATATATTTCATGTACAGAATTGACCTCTCTACAGATTTATTATAAGTATAGATTGATTGACAAGAAACTTCCGTCAGCGATTGTACAAACCTGCAGCAATTACACCTTTGATAATGGTTTGCTGCGGTATCGATTAATACCAATTTGGCACTGAGTGTTTTCCCTGTTTATTCACGTTCACCCTCGTGTGTTATTGGGGTCATATGTCAATACCGTCGATTGATACGAAGATAGGCTCGATATGATAACCATAAATATCACTGAAAAGAAATACTTACCGTGAAATAAATTTATTTGCCACACAGACATTATAAGAACAAAGGATACCAAATACCCCACATAGGTATGGCATCTTGTTTTGCATGAACAAACTCATGAATAACGGCTCCGTATGGACTCTAAATTAGTCGAGCTATTTTACTGCAATAAACAAATGAAGAATAACATAAAATTGAAATTATTCAAAAACCCCCGAATTAAAGAAATTATTTCTATCACAACAGAATAAATTAAATGTTGCAATATGTGAGCCGGATCAAAGAAAATTGTTTATTTTCCCAATTTTCTCATCAAATGGAGGTAAGAACACTCTTGATCAAGTCATCAATATTCTCTTTCAGTGCGCTTACATTTGAGACCGCACTTGAGTGTATCTGCAGACATTCGGTTATTCTTCCCCACTTTCACCCCCCCCACAACATTTAAACGGCTCAACTGATTTTCATCAAACACGTCTTTTTACAGTGGAATTCTTAGACATTATAGGGGTACCCCCAGGGGATCATTCACCTGCTGAGTGTCAAATTTTCAAACAAATAGAGTTAGTTAGATTTGACACTCAGCGAATGATCCCCTGCCCCCACATCGTCTATGAATTCCACTCTTAGACATAGATCTCGCACTTAAACTTAAACAAGAAATTTTTAATACAAAAAAAAACTATATTGAACTCGCTTCATCCGTCCGGGAGCTATGATGTCACATACAGACAGACACACACATCAAACTATAACACCCCTTTTTTACGTTGCGGGTTAAAAAGCAATAGCGAAATAAAAAGCAAAACATCCATACCGACTAGGTAGTTGTACAGTTGTGAACTTTGTTAGAGATGACAAAGTATTTGAAGCACGTTGTACGGAACCCGGACGATGTCAGATACCAGCTCGAATCTCGGGAAACAATTTTCAAGTAGTTTAGGTCACTCCGTCCGTGTTTGGGACCTTGCTTCGCACGCTTGTTCACAACTTGAAATATTTGGGTACACTTTGTTCAAGGACTTCGTTTTATATACAACTGGATATCAATTGTTTGTAATGGCTGTCAAAAGCTTGGAATGCATCTAATATTTTTAGCAACTTTTCTATAAAAAATCATGTTTTTGTAGGCATGATTTATACAGGATATAATAATATAATTAATTGATAAAACACAAATCGTAGATACACCACCTAATTATCTAAAACTGATTTGGTTAGTTTTCCAAAACCCCTAAATAGGGATGATGACAGTTTTTTAAATTTTATATAATTTAAGAGTACGCTAATAGTAAAGCAATTTTGTAAAAGTAACAGGGTATCTGCGATCATTACTTTCGGAGCTACAGGGATTTAAAGGGTTAGATTTGCGCTGCCGCGGATCCCTGAAAAACGCCCCATACAAAATGGTACCATTTTAATGACGTCGTAGGTCCATAATGATCGTTAGATTTGTTGCGTTCAAAAAAATTACTAATATCTTTGTTATTTGTGCATTTACGTATATAGTTCAAATATTGAAAAATGTCACATTTAATGTAAGAAAGCTAAAAGTGTATGAATTTTCATCTAATTACGATAAAAGATTTTTAATAGATTTTGAAATATTATAATCTTATCCAGACAATCTGTGTTTTTTATGTATAAATTAGTTAACATTGACCTTATTTACCCGAATGTATCATAAAAATCAATATATTCAAACCTAGTCATCATCCCCATTGTTTTTAATGGCTGTCCAAAGCTGTAATGCATCTAGTATTTTTAGCAACTTTTCTTTGTAGGCATTATTTATACAGGGTGTCCCGTAATTAATGGATAAAACACAAATGGTAGATACACCACCTAATTATCTAAAAGTGATTTGAATAGTTTTCTAAAACATCCCTAGGGTGACAAAGTATTTTTTTTTTCGGATTCTTAATTTTTTTCTATCTTGAATCAATTTTTTCAATGCTGTAGCTTCTGTAATTAAGTTTTAGATAATTAGGTGGTGTATCTACTATTTACGTTTTATCCATTAATTATGGGACACCCTGTGTATAATAGCAGTTAGGATAAGTTAGCTTAAGTTTCCAATAATAATGAAAATGTAAACCATATAAATGGTTTCTATTTATAACAGCTTATGTGCTTTATGTTCTGTGATTTATAACATCATAATAAAATTAAATGCAATTATTCGGCGTACTACAAGGCTTATCCTATTTGTAAGACAGAATAAAAAAGTCGATATTTTATATCCCGACACAGGACTCGAACCCATGATCTGAAGCCATGTAGGCCATTAGATAGGTAATATCCTCACTGAGTATAGGTTTATATACAATATCACAATCGAGCACAAAATGGGACTCAAATAGAGCCATTTGCCTAAGTGGTCGTTTACGAAATGCGACATAGAATGGGTAGGTCAAACAATGTACCTACCTACATCCTACTAACATACTACTAATATTATAAAGGCGAAAGTTTGTGTGTAAGTATGTTTGTTCCTCTTTTACGCTGCGGCTACTGAAGCGATTTGGCTGAAATTTGGATGGAAATAGATTTTACTCTGAATTAACACATAAGCTACTTTTCATCCCGGAAAAATCCACGGTTCCAGCAGGATATATGAAAACTGAATTCCACATGGACGCAGTCGCGGGCATCCGCTAGTATTAAATATCTGTACTACATACATTATTTTAGTTTGGGCCATGTTAATTTTCAGGCTCACCTGTTGAGAAACTCTGCTGAGGTGAGCATGGTGCTAAGGTCATATCTGCCATGATGACTACATCGTCCGCGAAACGCTGTGATGTACACGTCACCATTGATTTTGATGCCAAGTCCGTCCCAGTCCAGAAGTGTTGGTCGACCCCCTACTAGGTGGACCGACGACATCAAGCGAGTCGCAGGTATTCGTTGGATACAGGTGGCTCAGGATCGTGATGTTTGGAAGTCCCTACAAAAGGCCTATGTCCTGCAGTGGACGTCCATCCATGATGATGACATTCTTTAGGTTCTACTTTATATTACACAACAACTAATCTTACCTATATGACTTCTGTCTCCGATTCCGGAGGGTGTGGGTTCGAATCCGGTCCGGGGCATGCACCTCCAAATTTTCAGTTGTGTGCATTTTAAGAATTTAATATCACGTGACTCAAACGGTGAGGAAAAACATCGTAAGAAGCCTGCATAACAGAGAATTTTCTTAGTTCTGTGTGTGTAAAGTCTGTCAATCCGCATTGGGCCAGCGTGATGGACTATTGGCCTAACCCCTCTCATTCTGAGACTCAGAAAAGTGCGGAATATGGGTTGATAACGAAAGAATCTAACTTATTAGTAGAATATTTTTTTTCTTTTCTTTTTTTTACAAAGAATATTTGCCATATTTTTTATAATATGACCAATATTCCCATTCCCCTCCAGCTAGTCGGGAAAGACTGTGCTAGGAGTGGGTACAACAATAGACCAACGGGGTGAGGATTGAACCACCACCCCTCGGTGATGAGTCCAACCGCTCTTACCGTTGAGCTATTGAGGCTTTTAAATTAATTTAATTATGTATGTTTCTACTTTAAGAATTTACTTTGTGCCCTATATTACATATTCATTCTATATTAAAATGTAAGTTACCAAATTACTTTAGTCACAATATGCTACATAATTAAGCCTCGTGCCGTATGTCGTCGGAATATTATAAGGTTCTACTAAATATTTACACAGCAGCTGTGAATGTGTAATAAAGCTTCCGCCTAGCGGCTGCCATAGTTTTCGGGGCAACTAGTTTATAATATAAATTAGTTTCATTCATTCATTCATTATCAACCCATATTCGGCTCACTGCTGAGCTCGAGTCTCCTCTCAAAATGAGAGGAGTTAGCCCAATAGTCCGTAGGTTTCACGATGTTTTTCCTTTACCGTTTGAGACACGTGATATTTAATTTCTTAAATTGCACACAACTGAGAAGTTGGAGGTGCATGCCCCGGACCGGATTCGAACCCACACCCTCCAGAATCGGAGGCAGAGGTCATATCCACTGGGCTATCACGGCTATCAATTAAAATTAGTTCATTCTTATAATATACCTGTAACTTATTGAATTAAGATTAACTTTCAACTTACAGATTTTATGAGAAATTATTATTGATGCGTGTTTTCTATTTCTGCAGATTTGTTAAACCTTTGGGTGTAATGTTATAATTCCTAGGATGCAATGTACCAGATATGAATGATAACACTATCTAATACTTGAATAATTTAGCTCATAGTATGTTCTTAACCCGCCAACCCGAAGTGGAGCATTGTGGGTATAAGCTCCATATCCCCTCTCCTATGAGTAGCAAAGCCTTGACATGTATTGGGCCGTTAATCATCATAATGGTAACATTCCTAACAAAATTATTAAAATAAACACAATATACCCTTTTGAAACAAAATAAGCCATCACTTACAAATCAATGAAATCTTGATACAATCTCGCCTTGAAAGTTTTCCATTAAAAGCATAACTTGCGTCTCAAATCTCTTAGCTGATCCACTTTCTACGAAATACTAAATAATCCCCACACGGCTCAATCAAATCAAAGGCTGCCCATAAACTCCAGAACTCGTATTTTCAGAGGGATGGAAGTTTTATCGCGAACTTCGGTTCTGCAATAAACTTGGTCGAACACATGGAACTACGAAAGCGTACAAGGATATTATGACTGTCAGTGTATGTTTTAGTAGCCCACTAGTTACACCTCTCTGGTTACGCCTCTCTCCATTTTTTTATTCTTTACAAGTTATCCCTTGACTACAAGCTCACCTGTTGGTAAGTGATGACGGAATCTAAGACGGAAGCGGGCTAAATTGTTAGGAGGAGGATAAAAATCCACACCCCTTTCGGTTTCTACACGACATCGTACCGGAACGCTAAATCGCTTGGCGGTACGTCGTTGCCGGTAGGGTGGTAACCACGGCCGAAGCCTCCCACCAGCCAGACTTAGAAAAATCAAGAAAACATCAATCAGCCCAGTCAGCATGTATTATTAATTAGGCACTGAAACTACTGAACCGATTTGAAAAATTCTTTCACTGTTGAGAAGCTACACTAACTCTAAGTTTTATAGTGGTATAGTAAAAAAAACAGGGATGCTTTCAAAAAATCCAATAATGTAACAAAAAAAGCCTAAAATATTGTTTACATCGCGTAAAAAACTATTGATGTGTTAGATGTTTATAATTTGGGTAGGGTAGGGTAGGGTAGTTTAGGTGTAGGGTAGGGTAGTGTAGGTGTAGGGTGGGAGTAGAATAGGATAGGGGTAGAAAATGAGTCAAAGCGAAGCTTGATCGGGTCCGCTAGTGTAAACTTAGAGACAAAAAAGCTTTGTCATCTCCGAAGTCAGTGAGGCGGCATTCGTACTGTCGAAGAGGAAGGTTGTTTCCAGACCGTAATTGTGCTTCGTTGGTGGTTTCGCAACTTTCATGTTACTAATTTAAAACAGAATAACACCGCCAGACTTTTTAAACAGTTGGTAATAACAACTTGTTGTTTTGCTCGCTTTTTTAATTTCATAAACAATTTTAAGGAATGTGAAATACAAAATACAGAATTCTTTACAGAAAATGGGGAATTTCTTAAATATTTCATTATGAAAGCAAATAATAATATATTGAGCATTTTCTTTAAATTTAAGGATAAGACAAAAAAGATTTTTCTATTCCTTTCAAGTTAACCCTTCACTGCAATATCACCTTATGTTAAGTGACGATGCAGTCTTAAGATAGACATTGCAGAAGAACTATTACTTGTAAGTATTAGCTTGGAAGTAGTAGGACATTCAACAAGAAGATTAACCAACGCACCGTTTAGTTAGAGCTCCCGCAGACATAAGATAGCAAGTTGGCCGATTATGTGGCATTACTCAGCCACTAATAGGTATAGTCATATATGAGACCTCGCACATCTTTAAAAAATATCAAAAATTCATGTAATTCAAGTAGGCTCAGTATACAAAGCACTTCCTCGACAAACCTCGACTAAGACTCTTCTTCAACTAAATCGTCCAACTAACAAATTGTATGTCTGTGGGCACTCTTATTGTGGGAGCTTTCGTCTTCTTTACCAGACACGAATAAATTGGGAATTATGAAATTGTCTTGTGCTGGGAATCAACCCCCCACTCTAGCTTTAAATATCTTGTGACCTCAAAACACATTTAGGTTAACGTAAGACTTAAACATAACTTGTAAGAGCGAAGTTTCGCTGAAACTCCAATTTTCAGATACAAAGTGTTCATTATTATTATCATACATAAGCCTTTGGGTCGTAACTTGTACTAAGTTCCCAAATTTTGGACCTAGAATTCCCAAAATTTTTAATTTTGGAATTCTGGACCTTTGTATAAGTTATATTTGTTTAAAAACTTGGACCTTGCCCATGAGGACTCAACTATTAGTTTCGATAGTCGTTTTGGTCTTACAGCAATAAGCTTCGACCTAGACCTTAAGAGGCTTTCGCTTAACTGCTGGATTAAGGGTTTGGATACAGAAAGTAGTGATTTTTGAGACGGCTCGTATTGTTCCTCACTCTGGAGCCCTGACCATCAGTTGCTTGGGCACTCACATGTCCCGCAGCGCCGCAGATTTTTAATAGTGTTTTATATTTTAGTAAGATTGTTAAAAATTAAAAAAGAATAAATTGATAAACGAGAGAATAATTAAAAATAATAATATTAAAGTTTACGATTTATTTTTCTATCCCATTTTCATCGTTACAAGTTGAAAAAAGTTACGAGTTACTTAATTACAAAGAAAGAACTTTGAATACAGTTTCAAATTGGTATTTATTGATACTGGATTGTCTTTATATTATATTTTTCGTTTGTGAGGTGTGTTTTACATTTACAAATAAGCTATGACCAAAAAGCTTTGTCTCGTTAATTAGTCACGACTCTTTTTAGCTTAACAACAACTCCTTTTCGTTCATGTATGCTATGTAAAACAACATCAACTGGCAGAAATCGAACCCAACATATCACATAGAAGCCACAACAACTGTGGATCTAGTAAAGCGCTACTTTAAAATTGCATTTTCACAAAAGAAAATCTCAATCAAAAATATTGTTAGAAAGAAAATGGAAAAATTTTACGGTATTCGTGACTAGGAACAATATAACAGTCGATCTAAACACAGTGTATCATCTATGTATATGAAATTCTGTATTCTATATTATCTTACGGGATTTAATATGTAAACTAAATTTCATGTTTTCATGGTATAGAGATTTTGAGTTATTAAATAGACAAAGTGGCCTCAAATGGTTCGTGTAAAGATACCTTGTCGCTTTGTCAATCGTCCTTTCTTATTTGGCTGACGCACTTCCGTGCGTCTCTATTACGAGTATACTATATTTAATTATTTGGGTCTATAAGTGAAATTAAACTTTGAAGGTAGATAGGTTTTACCTACGTCATACGGCAAATAATCAAATTAGGTATACCGATACCCAACACCTGTTTTGGTTATTTGGGTTTTTGGTTGGTTTGGATTGGTGATGTATAATAAAATCTTTAAAAACAAGTTCAACTGACTTCAAAAGTGTAGAGTAAAAACCAAAAATTACATCGAACCTACCTACCAACATCGGAATGGAAGTATCTATAAAATTGTCGATCTGAAGTCCTAGAACTAAGCCTTTAAGCTATCGCAAGCCAGCCAGCGACACTTGTAAATCAAGCTCTCCCTAGTTAACTAAGCCTCATTACCAACCCATATTCGGCTAACTGCTGAGCTCGAGTCTCCTCTCATAATGAGAGGGGTTAGGCCAATAGTCCACCACGCTGGCTCAATGCGGATTGGCAGACTTCACACACGCATAGAATGAAGAAAATTCTCTGGTATGCAGGTTTTCTTACGATGTTTTCCTTCACCGTTTGAGACACGTGATATTTAATTTCTTAAAATGCACACAACTGAAAAGTTGGAGTTGCATGCCCCGGACCGGATACGAACCCACACCCTCCGGAATCGGAGGCAGAGGTCATATCCACTGGGCTATCACGGCTCTCATACTAACTAAGTCTACGTTAAATAAACTAGCTAAACATTTGTATTTGAAAGAATTTGAAAACGTTGGCCTGTGAAAACAATATAAATTAAAATGTCTTGGAATGGAAATGTCCGAATCTAATCTAACCCCTCCGCCGGTCGACGATAAACATGTTGTAAATTTTTAATATCGCGTGACACTCGACCGTACTTTTTAGAAATGATAAAAAACATTGGACATTAAAAAAAAATGTGAAATATTTTAGAACATTTTTACCATCACAACATCACATTCATTTAATTTGGTGATTATGACTATTTGTGTTATTTTTATTTTATAATTTTATTTAATTTAATTTAGTTATTGTGACTAATTGTATTTATATTTTTCTTAATTTTATTTCACTGTTTGTATTTTTTTTTCTTTTTTATCATGTATTTGCACACTATTAATTTGGTTGAATGCTGTAAGGAACGGTTAATTCTTGCAAATAAACGATATTATTATTATTTTTATTATTATTATCGCACTGAAAGACACCGGGTCGGTTTCCATCCCTATGTCATTGACTCCTATAACTCGTGCGAAGCGATTTGCTTTTTCGTTTCTTATTCGCATGGCTAGGGTACGGAACACTTTACCGAAGTCATTGTTTACTAATTCTTACAACCTGGGCATCTTTATGAAGTAAGTTTAGGCATCTTCTAGGCAAGCTACCTTAGGCCACATCTACACTTACCATCAAGTGAGATCGTGGTCAAACGCGAGCTTATCCTACTAATATTATTAACGCGAAAGTTTGTATGGATGTTTGTTACTCTTTAACGCCGCAACTACTGAACCGATATGGCTGAAATTTGCAATGGAAATAGGTTTTACTCTAGATTAACACATAGGCTCCTTTTTACCCCGGAAAAATCAATGGTTCCCGAGGGATTTGTGAAAAACTAAATTTCACGCTAGTTCAATTTAAAAAAAAAAAAGACGTGTATTTTCGAGAGAATCATAGACTAGAGAATCATAACTTTCAATGAGCTTAAAATGTACCTGCAACAAAAAGAAAAAAAATATATAACAAGTTTTATTAACATTTTTTCTGCATAGTATTTTTGTTTTTCTGCAGCTTGTTTAAGCTGTCTTATCTATGTGTTTATTTAAATTTGTTTCTGCACAGAGAGATAAAAGGAAAACAATATCTGGGTGGATCGAGCTATGGTGTTAGATGTATTTTCTTTTAATTACTAGTAGACGCCACGCGGATTCATCCCCGTAGTACCTACCCGTCAACGTGGCAATACACGTGGCATATTTCAAAATTGGTCAAGTACTTCCAAAATCTATTAAACGCAAACAAACATCTTTTTCTCATAATTTCTCTTTATTAGTGTATAAATAAACGAAATTTAGCTTAGCAAATGCTATATTATTACGGATCCACTCTCTGGGTCTTACAATCACATTATCACACTAATATTATAAAGGCGAAAATTTGTGTGTAAGTGTGTAAGTATGTTTGTTCCTCTTTTACGCTGCGGCTACTGAAGCGATTTGGCTGAAATTTGGAATATAAATAGATTTTACTCTGGATCAACACATAGGCTACTTTTCATCCCGAAAAAATCCATGGTTCCACCGGGATTTGTGAAAAACTGAATTCCACGCGGACGAAGCCGCGGGCGTCCGCTAGTTAACAATAATAGGGATTGAGAGCGCCAAAGCCTTTTCTCGAAATAATGTAATTCGACTTCCATAGAATAGATGCCTGATAATAATGTAGTTGTACTCGAAACGCGACGAACTCTAGATAAAGCAATTTGAGCGATTTCCCGCCCCGACCGACGACGATGGCGAAATAAATAAAGCTCCGGGAAATGAGGAAAACTGGGAAAATAATAGCGCCACGGCTTCACTGGTTGTGCAGTATATAGCAACAAGTTTATGAACTTTATGACCTCACTGTCACTGAGGCGTGTGCTACATATACGAAAGCACATTACATTTTTAATTTAATTCAGACATAGATTTATTATAGTAGGGGAGCCCGGGATGCTAAATTTGCAGTTACTAAAGCGTCATTGGAATTGATGTGATTTGGTAGATTAGATGATAGAAAGAATAAATGGTTATATACGAGTCCTTTTTTCGCTTTCAGCGGTGGGGAAAAAACTACAGACTTTATTTATATTTGTTTATTTATACTTCTTCACTTTATCACATTTTAATTAATATTCATTAAATCGTTTTCGTAATTGTAGGTAGAACGTATCTCAACCGGTGAAGGAAAACATCGTGAGGATAGCTTTAAGCAATGTGTTAAAAAACATTTACTTAGTCGAGGGTACTACAACATTGATGAGTTCCTTAATGATAAAGATGCAATGTAAATTAATAGTAATTGTTATCAATTGTAAATTATAATACTGTATGACTTTTTCAAAAGAGCAACTGTTGAGTTTCTTGCCGGTATCTTCTCAGCAGAACCTGCCTTCCGAACCGGTGGTAGAATCTTTACAAATAGTCAACTGACGTGTCAAAAGTGCTTGTAAATTGAGCCTACTTGAAATAAATGATTTTTGATTTTGATTTTTTTTGATTAGGAAACCTGCATACCAGAGATCTTAATTCTCTGCGTGTGTGAAGTGTGCCAATCCGCATTGGGCCAGCGTGGTGGACTATTGGCCTAATCCCTCTCATTCTGAGAGGAGACTCGAGCTCAGCAGTGAGCCGAATATGGGTTGATAATAATGAATTGTAGGTAATTGTACAATTACAAAACGAAATTGCTGTTAGAAATGCCCTTAAATGAAACTCAGTTTCTGAAATAAAATTAAAAACCACATTTAAAAATAATGAGCGAATTATTTCGCAAAAAGTTAAATTAGATTTTGTTTTAGACATAATCCCCTTCAGCGCTGTGTCAGCGATGAACGAGAAATTGTTGTTTTGATTTATAGAATACCCGGTGTTTATTGTCATGAAATATTGGATAAGTTTATAATATCCAAGAGACTTTGTCAAACTAAAGCTTGAAATAAAGTGTAAATTCGATACCAAAAGAATTAGTTTCTCGTTTAAATATCTCCAGGGCGACGAAGGCTTTAACTTGTAAACGTAAAATTTCAATTCACGCAATTTTACTACTAATAAAGTTTTATAAAGTTAAAAGTATTTGTAATGCATAACATGTGGTGAAACGGCAGTTTGCGAAATTCGAGAGATTTTAAGCTCTGAAAGACAGCTTATGTATCTTCAAGGCACAAAAAGTAGGTACTCTGTACTTAAGACTTAAGTCTAAGTTGTCTAGTTTTAGTTTTTGTTTCACTTCTAGCCCGGGCTAAGTCCACCGTGGAATAGCCACTAGTTTTACGAGACAGTTATACTTTATGTTAAGATTAGTAAAAGGCGATACCTTCAAAGCAATTTTGTATATAACATATTTCAAGCACAACGCAACTATAGAGGTTGTATAACAGATACCTTTAAGCCAGAAGATAGTACTACTCTACCGATGGATAATAAAATAACTTTTAGCCGGATTTCAACACTAAGAAAATCGACAAAACCCACTTTACAGGCAGACTTAGCAAAAGTCAAGTCTGTCAGTTAGTAATATCGATATGGGAACAGAAAAAAGTTGGCGTTTACTTCTTATATCCGTGATTAGCAGACACCGCGCGGTTTCACCCGCGTGGTTCACGTTCCCGTAGGAATACGGGGATAATATAGCCTTCCTCGATAAATGGGCTATTTAACACCGAAAGAATTATTCAAATCGGACAAGTAGTTCCTGAGATTAGCGCGTTCAAGCAAACAAACAAACTGTTCAGCTTTATAATATTAGTACACATAGTACAGGCTCGAAAGGCATATTTAGAATTGACAGCCTTTCCATAAACATAATGGGTACTGAATATTAATGAAGAATACGTCTAACGTGCTTTATTTAAACGTCAACGTTGAAGCAACGTTGTTCTTTTAGTTTACAGAATACAGCTGGTGTTTATTGACGTGAAATATTGGAAAAGTTCATAATAACTAGACTAGACGTCGTTAAATAGGAGCACGAAGTAAAATGTAAATTCTAAACTAAGGGAGTGTTCACACTTGGCGAAATGGTCGGCGTATTTTGAGCTTTAGTGCGTAGAAAGAAACGTAAATAGCAGTCAAGTGTTCACTATTACGTACCTACAACGTAATGAAATATTCAATTTGCATAAATTATCAATTTCGACGGCCTCCGTGGCGCAGTGGTATGCGCGGTGGATTTACAAGACGGAGGTCCTGGGTTCGATCCCCGGCTGGGCAGATTGAGATTTTCCTAAGTTGTCCAGGTCTGGCTGGTGGGAGGCTTCGGCCGTGGCTAGTTACCACCCTACCGACAAAGACGTACCGCCAAGCGATTTAACGTTCCGGTATGATGCCGTGTAGAAACCGAAAGGGGTGTGGATTTTCATCCTCTTCCTAACAAGTTAGCCTGCTTCCATCTTAGACTGCATCATCACTTCTCTCACACTCACCATCAGGTGAGATTGTAGTCAAGGGCTAACTTGTAAAGAATAAAAAGAAAATCAAAATTCATTCATTCAATTTTACGCATTTTTTTCCTACCAATCCGTTTTTTTAATACATTTCTCATAGGAGTTGCATTAAAGTAACCAGTCAGCTGTTTGAGTTTCCACCATATTATTGACCGATCAGGGAATCGAAAATATCTTTCTCTCATTCGTCCCATCACGATAAAACAGCGAGCGATAATTAAATTTTGCCGCTATTGGTTGACAATGTCTCTCGTCACCATATCACGTGGCGCGCATCCTAGGCCTACAGATTGGAGGCCTAGGCCCAGGCTAGGCCACCTAAATAGCTATTGGTTGACAATGTAACTCTCGCCGCGATATCTCGTAGCGCGCATCCTATAATAACCTTAAGCTCAAGCTAGATCACAGCCTCCCCGGTCAAACTGTGTCACAAAGAGTTCTAATTATACAGTGTGGGTGCTCCTTTAAACAATTTTTAAGTACCGGACTCATTTATAGTTCTCAGTAATCCAAGGATGTTGAAAATTTAATTAAAACTTAAGTGGTTCGCCGACCATTTTCTAACAAAGGGCCGCCTCTGATATGGATACTTGTAATGGACTATTTTTAAAGGGTTTTTCATCATAATCAATACTGTAATCCCAAGTTCAAAATGAGACTAAAAATGATTTAAATCTAAGCTAATTTGAGCATTCTTGTTATTCAAACAAATCGATTAATTTATTTACAGACAGTCTTCGATGGTCGATATAACTAAGTAAGGTGCAGGTTTTAAGCTTGGCTTGAAAAGAAACGTAAAAATACATAATAAAACCGAATTTAATATATTTTAATTAATAATTCTTTCAGTAAATAATTATTCTACATAAAATATACATAAAGCTGAAGAGATTGTTTGTTTGAACGCGTTTATTTCAAGTACTACTGGCCCGATTTCAAAAAATCTTTCAGTCTTAGATAGCCCAATTATTGAGAAAGCTATAGGCTATATATTATCCCCGTATTCCTACGGGAACCACGCGGGTGAAACGCCGCAGCGTCAGCTAGTAATTAAATAATTAAGCCTAAACATAGTGCAATATAAACCACATATGGTTTTCCTGTGTATTAAATATCAGGTACAAACAGCAGGTTTTATTGCCAGTCTACGAGTTATTATACAAAACACTAGCGGACGCCCGCACATTCGTCTGCGTGGAATTGAAATTCGTCGGCGTAAAAGAGTGACAAACATCCATACAAACATCCATACAAACTTTCGCGTTTATAATATACAAAATATTATCAATCAATTATTACGAATAAATACAGAACAAGAAAATAGTTTACATTATTTGGATTATACTTTAAAATTATAGACGTCACCACATCGGTTACCATTTAAGGCATATAAAATTCACAGGCGTCGAGCCGTAGCGGTCATAAAAATACGAATTTTCAACTACCCATAAGCACGAATGCGCCAAATAAATGGAAAAATTATGTTCCGTACACACGCCCCAATAGCCGGGCGGCCATATACTTTATTGTAACAAGCATAAGTACTATAATTCAATAACACATGTGAGAGGTTACAGCATCGAAGCCGATTCACAGCTTTTATACGACTTTCTGTAAATGAATGTAAATATTATATGATTTTGCATTCTTTTACTGTTATTTATTAGGTTTTTTTTATGTCACACATAAGAATATTTTATGCGCGATTTGCAAATTCAAGGCTTATACCCTGAGTTCGGCTTCTTCTGGAATTTGGCAAGATATTTAATTAAAAAATAGCTCCGGTCAATAACAGCTTTGTTTGAAATATAATCATTAACTACCAAAAACAACTACAAAAAAGGTAAACATTAACAGTCGTTTTCTTCGTTTTTACTGCGAGTGACAAAATCTTCTATAATAATTAGTAACACAATTATTATGGCATCTTTACGTGTATAAAGGTGTACTGTATTATCGAAATCCGATTACGATTGGATAGAGTCAGATAGTGTAGAGACTCCATTATAACTAAAATATTTACAACTTCGCTACACATAGGTACCTATTACGAAAAGAAAATTAGAGTTAACCCTAAAAAAGCGTCGATGGAATAAAAAGTTTTGTTTGTCAAAAAAACAGTGGGAATTGGCATCGAAATTGAATTGGACTGCATTTATTTTTACCTACGAAAACAAATCCATAGTTACTAAAATTTTACGATTCGTTTTACATATTCAAACGTGTGTGTACACATGTTGTTAAAATATTTAAACTATAAACTAACCATCAATTTTAGTTCGTGCTCAAAAAAAACTGATTTCAATTTTTCGATTGTATAAAAACGCTTAAATTTTCACTAGCCACTTGTGCTAAGTGATCATCCAATCACATGTCGTTTTTAGCAATTAAAAAAAACTAAAACGGATTTCAGTTTGATTTACCATACACGCTTATTGTAGAGTAACAATATGCGATGATTGGATTGTTAACGTTTATAGATTAACTAGCGGACGCTCGCGACTTCGTCCGCGTGGAATTTACTTTTTCAGAAATCCCTCGGGAACCATGGATTTTTTCAGGATAAAAAGAAGCCTATGTGTTAATCCAGGCTATAATAAACCTTAATACCAATTCTAATATCAAAATCATCAGCTTTCGCAAATCTCGGGATACCATGGATTTTTCGGGATAAAAAGGAGCCTGTGTTAATCCAGAGTCTACTTCCATTCCAAATTTCAGCCAAATCGCTTCAATAGTAGCGACGTTAAAGAGTAACAATCATCCAAACAAACGTACATCCAAACATACATACAATTTCGCGTTTATAATATTAGTACCGACAAAGACGTACCGCCAAGCGATTTAGCGTTCCGGTACGATGTCGTGTAGAAACCGAAAGAAGTGTGGATTTCATCCTACCCCTAACAAGTTAGCCCGCTTCCATCTGAGATTGCATCATCACTTACCATCCATCAGGTGAGATTTTAAATCGCTTTTAGTGGTGATTTTGTAGACAATATCGTTGAAGTAAATGAAATTGTCTTAACTAAAACTTTATTTAAATTACCAAAAACAAAATTGAAGTTGTAGAGCTTTTCTTGAAAAACTAACTGTAACTTTACCGAATGCAATAATAATAATAATAATATCGTTTATTTGCAAGAATTACCGTTCCTTACAGCATTCAACCAAATTAATAGTGTGCAAATACATGGTGAAAAAGAAAAAAATACAAACAGTGAAATAAAATTAAGAAAAATATAAATACAATCAGTCACAATAACTAAATTAAATTAAATAAAATTATAAAATAAAAATAACACAAATAGTCCCCAAATTAAATGAAAAAAAAAGAAAAGAAAAGTTACAATTACAATATAATACAATAATTGGAATTAAAAGTAAGTACGAGTATGTCATTAAAAATTAAGTCAACTATTCCTTAATGTCGTAGTAGCCCTTATCAATAAGCCATTTATTCAATTTTATTTTAAAATGGGGCAAGCTTAACTTTTGAATGTCATCTGGTAATTTATTAAATATTTTTACAGCCATACAGTATGCACTTTTCATATAACTACCAGTACATACTTTTGAGAGCACCAACTTGTTACCGTGTCTGACCGACTTATTGACCGTGCCTTCACCTCTTCGCTGAAAATATTTTGGATGGCGCTTAACAAAAATACAAACATCTCGTATGTACATACAAGGCAGTGGAAGAATGTTCAATTGCTTAAAAAGAGGTTTACAGCTATCTAATGGCCCTGCTTTACACATAGCTCGAATGCATTTTTTTTGAAGTCGGAATGCTCTAATAAAGTCTACAGAGTTACCCCAGAGTATTAAACCGTATGACAGCACAGACGATACGTGTCCGTGATATGCACTTAAAGCTACATCGATGGAAATAGTCTGCGTAAGACGTCTGAGCGCATAAACAAATTTGGCCAATTTTGTGCAAATGTAGTCAATATGAAATTTCCAATTCATTGTTTTGTCATAAACTAATCCTAAAAATTTCATTGTGTCATCTTCTCCTATTTTAATATCATTATATTTAACATCAACTGGGACTGTTTTTGAATTATAATAATTAAATTGCATAATTTTCGTTTTATTTATATTAACCTGCAAGTTATTTTCATTTAGCCAAGTTATTATATTTTGTAATACGCCGTTTATTTCTTGTTCATACCTATTAACATTATGACATCTCACTAATATGGTTGTATCATCTGCAAACAATACGCACGGGTGACTTGTTGCCGCCGTGATATCGTTTATGTAGGCCAAGAAAAGAAATGGTCCTAGAATGCTGCCCTGCGGTACTCCCTTTTTATTATATTTGTATGTTGAATTATAAATCATCTTAATATTATTTTCTAGTTTGCTAATTTGTGTACATACAGTCCTACCATTTAGATATGATTTTACCCATTGATGAGCTGTTCCCCTTATACCATATCTTTCTAATTTATTTAATAAGATATTGTGATTAACGAAGTCAAACGCCTTGGTCATGTCTAGAAAAATAGCAGTAATAGGTACTTTGTCATTGAGGCTATCATTAATAATTTTATTTAGATAAAAATAAAATTATTAATGCCAAATGCAAATTATCAATGCAAGGCCTGAAGCTATGGTTGCCGGTGTAATTACTGGCGCCTACGTCTCATATTGAACTTTTTATGACGGCACTTTTTATGGTGTGCTTCATACTTCCTTGCGGAGTGTTGCCCTGTGTATAAAGGATAGTTTTTCACCATGGGTTTTTCACATAGCGTCAGGTATTTTATATCTGGTTGGTAAATATTGCTATAATATATAAAACTGAAAAGATTGTTTGAATGATTGAACGCGCTTATCTCAGGAACTATTGGTCCGATTTGAAAAATTATTTCTGTGTTAGATAGCCAGTTTATCGAGGAAGACTATTAGCTATATATTATCCCCGTATTCCTACGGCAACGGGAACCACGCGAGTGAGACCACGCGGCATCAGCTAGTATTGCTATAAAAATGCCGTTTACACACAACCATAAAATCTATTTACGAAACCCTCAGACCAATTATAGAAGGACCTGTATCGCACTCATAGTCACGAACAAAATAGTCTGTCATTTTCTGAAGAAAACGAGCTTAGATTTGGTATATATCTCATACTAAACTAGAAGTTTTTGCCCGTTTTTTACACAATTCAATTCCACAAAAAGGTATTTTAACGGAGCTCGTGAACCGACGAACACGATTACAACTATTTAACGTCGATTCTATAGAGACAGTTTTTATAATCGCATTAGATCGTTGATCATATACTTTGACAGAAAAGTAACGTCTAGCGAGGCAGGTCCTATACAATAATTGGTCTGAGACGAAACCAGACCAATCAGGTGTAATAGTTAATTGAAATAAACCACCACTTTCAACTGTCGTATTTATTTGAACTATGAAATTTCACACAAATAATTTAACTAGTTAATTCAATAAAGTTTTAGTGGACACAGGTGCTTATTCGAGTTAACGCGCTTTACGAAAATGAACTAATTAGTCAGGTCTAACAATTTATCTAAATACTAACTTTATTTAAACCACTAATTTTAGTTGGACCAATGTGAAATTTATGGTAACAGAGAGTTTTTTGCATGTATGTATAAAATCACATTTAAAATTCGCCCTTAAGAATTCTTAATATTAATACATAGTCTTGTACGGTGAGTCAAATCAGTATTGTTTTTTTTTATTCTTTACAACTTAGCCCTTGACTACAATATCACCTGATGGTAAGCGATGATGTAATCTAAGATGAAAGCGGGTTTACTTGTTAGGAGGAGAATGAAAATCCACACTCCTTTCAGTTCTACACGACATCGTACCGGAACGCTGAATCGCTTGGCGGCCTCTCACCAGCCAGACCTGGACCAATTAAGAAAACCTCAATCAGCCCAGCCGGGGAAACCAAAAGGCCGCCAAATATTGTACTAATAATAATTGAATACAGCCATAGGTAAACGATCTCATAATTAATTTAAACAATGCAATTAGAATAATATGAACTCTAGTAATATATAAAGCTTTAGTAACATTACGAATGCGATATTAAACAACATTCTACACAAGAAACACAACATCGACTTTGACAAAATGATTAAATCATTATGCAATTTAAATGAACATTTTACCAAGTTATTAACCGACTTCAAAAAGGAGGAGGTTCTCAATTCGGTCGGTATTTTTTTTTTTTTTTGATGTATGTACACCGATTACTCAAAGACGCCTGGACCGATTTCAAAAATTATTTTTTTGTTTGAAACGGTATTGTCCCCATTTGGTCCCATTGCCATCATGACAAGATCTGATGATGGAATCCTGGAGAAATTGAGGGGAACTTTCGAAAATTATATGGGTGTCTAGTGTGTTCGTAAACTTTTCCATTTAGTACTTTTAAGAAATACAAAATTATGAAGGTTTAAAATCGATCTGATGATGGAGTTATAAAACAGACGAGGGAACTCCTTGGCGATTTACAGCAGTTACCTTGTGTTTGGGCTTGATTAATTTGTATTAATGAGAACTTTCCACATAGATAGGTTGTGACTGTCATTTAGGGGTTTGGTGATGAAGACCAAGGACAATTAAGGGAACTCCTTAACAGTTTACAGTAACTACCTTTTGTTTGGCCTTGATTAATTCGTATTTCTGACAACTTTCTACCTAGATGAGTTGTGTCTGTTATTAGGGGTCTGATGATGAAGACCAAGGTCAATGAAGGGAACCCCTTGACGGATTACGGTAGCTACCTTGTGCTTGGGCTTGATTAATTTGTATTGCTGAGAATTTTGTATCAAGATGGGTTGTGACTGTCATTAGGGGTCTGATGTATTCGTTTGAGATGAAATTTTACACTAAAAATTGTAAAATAATAAAAATTTTAATAAAAAAAAATACAACCGACTTCAAAACCTCAAAACGTACCCACTAAACTAAAAAGCGAAAAATAACATCATAATATGTTCTACCTGCTGATCAGTATGAAGTCGGTGCTTAGCCGGTGTTGTCTTAATTTAAGCCATTTCTGACAGGACCACATGAAACAACACTGCAAAATCTAAATCTTTAAGATATGCTCACATGGCTTGAATTAATACATCACCGGCTTAGCACCGCCTTCATACTGATCAGCAGGTAGAACATATTATGATGTTATTTTTCGCTTTTTAGTTTAGTGGGTACGTTTTGAGGTTTTGAAGTCGGTTGTATTTTTTTTTATTAAAATATTTATTATTGCATGTACCGTACCAGTATCAAGAAAATGTACCAGTATTTAACGAGTTAATAAAGCCCCAGCAGTGGAAATATAATAAAATATTTTATCATATACTAGCTGATGCCGCGCGGTTTCACCCGCGTGGTTCCCGTTCTCGTAGAAATACAAGGGTAATATATAGCCTTCCTCGAAAAATAGGCTATCTAACAATTTTTCAAATCTGACCAGAAGTTCCTGAGATCAGCGCGTTCAAGCAAACAAACAAACTCTTCAGCTTTATAATATTAATATAGATTTATCTAAAGTAAAATTATAAAGGGATAAGCCTTAATCGTTTATTAGCAATAAGCACCGACACTAAAATACTAATTTTCAGATTTCTTTCACCAATAGAAAGCTACATTATCACCCAGTATAACAGAGAGAGATATGAGAACTATTCGGGTGAAACAGCGGAGCGTCGGTTAGTAAGTAAGTAAAGTCCAGCCGCTCAGACATCGCGTTTCTGACACCTGTCAATGTCAATGTCAATGAGATATTATGCTTACTTACATCCTACGTGCCTCCTCCATCTACTCGACACTGGCGAGATAAACAGTGCCCAGTTAGCACAAATGAAAGCCATAAAGAAGAATTGAATGAACGTTTTAATTTTGGGTTAAAATTATTAACACGTTCGCTGCGGCACGAGGGCAATCGACCTCGTGAGTAGGATAGACTTCAAGAATTACGAGGTCAATTGACCTCGTACCGCACCACGTAAAGTTTTGTACGAGGTCAAAAAACCTCGTAACGCACCAGAGTAAAGTACCGCAGCGAACGTGTTAACAAATTAATTAATTAACAACTGAAAAAGGTGAAATTGACAGGATGTCAGAAACGCAACCTGTGAGCGGCCGGACTTTAGTAATATTGCGTATTCATTATGAACAAAAAATTTATTAAACCGGCGCTATTTCGGGAAACTGATTAAAACATTGTACAATTAAAATAAATATTTCATGTCGTGCATGTTGGGTACGTTTTATGCGATAATGCTCTGGTAATAAATAACGCTTCGGCAGCGTTGGGAATAGAATAATTAGTTATTTTGATTAATTTTGTTTATCATTGACGGTATTCGCGATATGTTGGAATGTATGGAATAAAATATCTATACAAACAAATCAAATTGAAGTATGTTTGTAATTTTAAATTACCAGAGAGTCACTAAATGCAAATCCTACTAATATTATAAACGCGAAAGTTTGTATGGATGTTTGTATGGATGTTTGTTTGGATGTTTGTGACTCTTTAATGCCGAAACTACTGAACCGATTTGGCTGAAATTTGGAATGGAAATAGATTTTACTTTGGATTGACTCATAGACTACATTTCATCCCGGAAAATCCATGGTTCTTAAAGGATTTGTGAAAAACTAAATTCTACGCGGACGAAATCGCGGGCGTCCGCTAGTGAAATATAATTCAATTAATTAATTTCGAGAAAGAAGTGAATCGCTGAATCGAGCTCGGCTGGGCAGCGTTCGGGAAAAATTCGCGACATCTTTTCGTCCAAAATTCATCAGTGCTTGAAGACGAAAGTCTTCGAACGTGCATGTTGCCAGTAAAGATCTACGGATCCGAGATTTGGTCGCTGACTATGGGCCTTATTAGAAGTCCCAAAGTCCCTCAACGGGCGATGGAGCGAACTATGCTTGGAGTTTCTCTGCGTGATCGAAACAGAAATTAGGAGATCCGCAGACGAACCAAAGTCACTGACATAGCTCAGCGAGTCGCGAAGCTGAAGTGGCAATGGGCAGGCCACATAGTTCCAAGAGTCGATGGACTTTGGGGTCTGAAGGTGCTAGAATGGCGACCGGAAAGCGCAGTGTTGGTCGACCCCCCACTTAATGAACCGAGGATATAAAGCAGGTTGCAGAGAGCCGCTGGATGCTGGCGGTTCGAGACCGTTGTTTTTGGTAGTCCATGTAACAGGCCTATGTCCAGCAGTGGAAGTCTATCGGCTGAAAATGATGATGATGATGAAACGGAATATGCAATATACGTTCGTTATCAACCCATATTCGGCTCACTGCTGAGCTGGAGTCTCCTCTCTGAATGAGAGGGGTAAGGCCTTAATCCACCACGCTGGCCCAATGCGGATTGGCAGACTTCAGACACGCAGAGAATTAAGAAAATTCTTCACGATGTTTTCCTTCACCGTTTGAGACACGTGATATTTAATTTCTTAATATGCACACAACTGAAAAGTTGGAGGTATGCCCGGACCGGATTCGAACCCACATCCTCCGGAATCGGAGGCAGGGGTCATATCCACTGGGCTATCACGGCTCTTACGGCTTTTACGGCAATATACGTGTACCTACTTAATTAAAACAAAAAAAATATTTGTAGCTCTGACTATTTATAAGCATACCCAGAATAATTACCAATACGTCAAACATGTATGACACACATTTCTCACAGGACATGTAATTTAACACTAGACTGCTAAAAGCTAATTGAAACAGCCCAAAATATACGATGACGGGTTGATACTGGGTTACATGGATTGACAGCTCTTTGTTGCTATGCCGCTGCCGGAAAGACATTCCACGGTTAGTTGGATTTCCAAAAGAACAGACTGTCTTGTAAATAATTAAAACACTAGCTATGCTCCACGGTTTTACCTATGTCACATTCCTGTGGAAATATCAGGATATAAAGAAAACTGTGTGCTAGAAAAAAAAATGTTTATTTATAAGATCATTATTGAGTCATCAATTTATTTCAATACAAGCAGGTACTTTGCGGTAGGTACTTCATTAAAAATAGTAACCTGTGCTAAATACGGTCAGTTTTATCTAATCAAAATTTCAATCAAAAGCATTACTGACTACACACGGAGGACGTTTAAGAGGCGCTACAGACATTCAGTTTTAACTGTACTGTTATCTAATCGAAATTTCAATCAAAAGCCTTAGAACAAAAACTGTACAGTTATAACTGACGGACAGTACAGTTCAGTTCGCCTGTTGAGTTAAAATCTCTGTAGCACAGGTTATTATTAAACAAATTATTTTGCTTATCTGCGAAAAACAGACAAATTCAAGCGTTCACGTCAGCCAGATCCAACAGAAAATCATATTCCTATGCTTCACCAGAAACCGGAGCATCCTCAGGAGATGTTATTTTTCAAAGTACAGATGCAAAGATTGCAGATCATAGCAAAATAAATCAATTAATCAATGCATTTGTTATTGTTTTTAGGTACATTTGTTAGGTTCTGTTAAAGATGGCCACAAATCCCACAGTCGATACACCGTAAATTTGGAAGTAGATAAATTAATTAAGCTATTCTCTTTCAACTATTTAAATGTGATTAATTATTTGTTAGATTTTTAGACGTAAGTTTACTGTAATCAGCCAATAGCGTCGACGCAGAGAAACATTGACCAATCAGAGCAGAGAGAGTGACGTAGTCGGTCGACGAGTTGGAGGGAGAGGATATATGGTACAGA
Source organism: Bicyclus anynana (assembly GCF_947172395.1). NCBI lineage: Eukaryota > Metazoa > Arthropoda > Insecta > Lepidoptera > Nymphalidae > Bicyclus > Bicyclus anynana. The sequence goes on along the minus strand of NC_069085.1, from coordinate 16,508,333 downwards.
GAGGACAAAAGAGAGATCGGTGTGAGGAAAAAGTCAATAATTATATGTAAAAGTGCATAAATACCCATGTATTATCATTGATTATTCTTATGTATTATAAATACTATAGATTATATGCGATAATTCTGTTGAAAAAGGCAGTTGTGTTTTTATTCCCGCTGACTCGGCTTATACATTATAGGATTAAAGGAGATCCTTATCCAGAGCTTTTAAATGGCGACGCTGCTGTGGTCTCATTATGGAGTTCGAAATTAACTATCAGACAGAAAAAACCACAACTATGTCCATATAGCCCATGTTAGTAATATTGAAACGAATATACTACCTTTTCGAACACATTAATAACAAAGATTTACTCCTGCAGAGCAACATTAAAAGGCTTTCCAAAACAACGTTCGAGGTACGCCCTGTTATTTATGTCCTTAATCCTGAAGCCTATTTAAGAAAATGGATAGGGTTTTCAGAGAGGTAATATCGGTTTTCAGCGATTCCTGTATCGGCTCCGCTTTAGAAACCAAAGAACAAGTTATGATTTGCAGACTTTTGAAGTAGGTACATCCGACACTATCACTTAAGATTATAATTATGCGTACAGGTTTAATGTCTTTTTAGCTGAAAGAAAATGGTGTGTATTTTTTATTTTATCATATTTCTGTTTTAGTTATGAGTTATGACAGAAAGTTACAAATACTAAAACGCAATAATATATTCCGGTAATGCAAAACAATTGATTGACGTTAGTGTAGGTGTAGGGTAGGGTAGGGGTAGCATGGGTAGGTAGTGGTAGGGTAGAGTTGGTGTAGGGTGGGATTAGAATAGGATAGGGGTAGGGAATAAGCAAAGCTTGACAGGGTACGCTAGTGTATTTATTTAATAAACTAAGCCTCATTTTTAATGTTACCACCACAACCCGTACAAAGCTCGTAACAATATATGCATCCACATAGCAAGTTCAGTGGAATTCTAATTATGTTTGCATTCTTCCTTAAACATGCTATTTCGTATTTCGCAATTTTTTAGCGGCCTCCGCTTACCCGCTTTAGTTTAATGTAGTCGGTGCATTTTTCAAGTGCAGTTTCCCTTGCTCTTTTTAACTTTTACGACTTTTGGGCTGCAAACTTTGAAATGTATTGCCAGTTTAATAAACGACGAGGGCAGAACTCAAATCTTGAGCTTTACGAGCTCACAACTTTTACGTAGTTTACAATAAGAGTTCGAGCATTTGTTATTGGTGTCCCAGTTACTTCTGTTTCTAATTTTCGTGAGTTAAAATATATGAATTATTATGTAACTCTTTTTTTTTTTATTCTTTACAAGTTAGCCCTTGACTACAATCTCACCTAATGGTAAGTGATGATGACGACCTCTGTGGCGCAGTGGTACACGCGGTGGATTTACAAGACGGAGGTCCTGGGTTCGATCCCCGGCTGGGCCGATTGAGATTTTCTTAATTGATCCAGGTCTGGCTGGTGGGAGGCTTCGGCCGTGGCTAGTTACCACCCTACCGGCAAAGACGTACCGCCAATCGATTTAGCGTTCCGGTACGATGACGTGTAGAAACCGAAAAGGGGTGTGGATTTTCATTCTCCTTCTAACAAGTTAGCCCGCTACCATCTTAGACTGCATCATCACTTACCATCAGGTGAGATTATAGTCAAGGGCTAACTTGTAAAAAAAATAAAAAAAAAGGTACGCGAGCGAGTATTATACGGAGTATCTGCTAGTAAAAAAATAAACCTACATGACCGCCACATTCCCTAAGGCATTTTAAATAGGACACTCTCACTGAAAGACCGCATATGAGAGGCGCTCAGTGCATTCAGGAACTAGCCTTTAAGAGATTGCAATATGTTTATTTTACCCCAGCTCTCACGTAAAGGAGATTTCCACCACAGTCACACCGGGTAAGCGGCTTACATACCACGTATATACAGCGAAATTTACCTCTACACACAACAAGCTAAAGAACTTTGCACTACATCTATATTAATATTATAAAGCTTGTTTGTTTGAACGCGCTAATCTCAGGAACTACTGGTTTGATTTGAAAAACTCTTTCAGATTTAGATAGCCCATATATCGAGGAAGACTATAGGCTGTGTATTATCTCCGTATTCTTACAGGAACGGTAACCACGCGGGTAAAACCCCGCGGCGTCGGCTAGTAAGTTATAATATACGAGTATCTACATTTAAAACAAAGTACATATAATATTGTATAAACATGTAGGAATATTTTGAAATACTGGCTAAATCCGCAAACGTTGATCTGTCATATAAAATACAATAACTAGCGGACGCTCGCAACTTTGTCCGCAATTCAGTTTTTCACAAATCCTGCGGGAACCATGGATTTTTTCGGGATGAAAAGCCCATGTGTTAATCCAGAATGAAATTTATTTCCATCTCAAATTTCAGCCAAATCGCTTCAGTAGCCGCAGCGTAAAGGAGGAACAAACATACACACACACTTACACACAAACTTTCGCCTTTATAATATTAGTGTGATAGTGTTATACCCGTGCGAAGCCGGAGCGGGCCGCTATGTTTTTTTAGACAACGTTTACAGTTTTTCTGTAGTGTATTTAGTATCAGCATTGCACCCGTGCAAAGCCGGGAGGAGTCGCTAGTTATACGTATAAACCTTCCTCTTCAATTACTCTATCTATTTAAAAAACCGCATCAAAATACGTTGCGTAGTTTTAAAGATTTAAGCATACATAGGGATGTAGGGATATAGGGACAGAGAAAGTGACTTTGATTTATACTATGTGAGACTAATATCTTAACATTCCATGGATTTATCGCGCGGGTGCCGGTTCTATCGCGTGGTAGAAAGAAAAACTCTAAGCTGAGTCCTGAACTTGTGACTACAGGATGTAGGGTTAAGGAATTCCTTGACGATCGATTAACACTCCCCGTTCTCTGCTCGTGTTGTTCCAAATTTGGTAAGATCCTATTAGAGCAGCTTTGGATACTCGTTCCAATATAGAACTAGCTGCACTTCTAGAGAGGCCAAGGTCTTTAAGCAAGTTATAAAGAGATTTTCGCACCTACTTCTACGTCGTACAGACTAACTACATAGCCATTTTTAGTTCATAATATTTGTTCACTTTTATATTGTGGTCCTTCGGAATACTAATATTATACTATGTGTAAAATTTCACGTTCTTCATCAAAACTTGATGTTTCTTAAAAAAGTGGTGATTTTTTTTGCGTCACGTACAATATTTGTTTCGGTCTGACGATAGTGCACCTAAAAGTAATTTAGAATAAAGTTATTCAATCAAAATGAACGTGCCCTCCGAGACACGGGGTGTACGACCAGCAACTTTCTAACTACGGGCTAAAAATTCCCACTGAAAATTTCTTAGAAAAAAGAGAAGCTAAGATGACAATAGCCCGACCCAAGACACGAACCCAAGACCTCTAACCTAACCACTGCACCATCGAATCATTAACTGAGACCATTATTACATCTTTATTGAAGTCAATTTGTGAGATATATGAAAATTATTTGAAAGGAAAATTGCAAAAGTTTAGAGAAATGAAATGGGAAACTATTTCAATGGAATGGTATTAACTACGAGTACTAATGTCGAGCGGTATTCTGAAATATATTTAACAGGAGTTTGCAAAGTTAATAATACCTATATCGCGATATTAATAGAGACGAAAGTTTAACTTTATCAATAAATACTCATGTAGAATTCGCAATAGAGAGAATCACTATATATAGTAGAAGATCTGTATTAGAATCATCCTTACCCATCTGTTTAATGGATGATAAATGTTCTTTTTTATCAAAACTAGCGGACACCCGCGACTTCGTCCACGTGGAAGTCAGTGTAAACTTTCAACCCCTATTTCACCACTATAGGCGTTTAATATTAAAAATTCGTGAATCACGTTATATTTGTTATTTTATGATTTATGAACTAATTTTTAAAACTGTAACACTCAAAATGAAGGATTTTCCATACAAACGTTCAACCCCTATTTTATCCCCTTAGGGGTAGAATTGATCAACATCCTTTCTTAGCGAATGCCTGTGTCATAACATCTACCTGCATGCCAAATTCAGCCCGATCCAACCAGTGGGTACTTCTAAGCATCTAAATATTATGGCGAGTTGGTATTAATAAAAAATACCTGCTGGAGTTTTTTTACGGACTTCTTCTTAAGGTGGGTGTTGTCATGAAATATTTAGTTTACGACTTTAATAAATAGGTATAACCAACTTTACGATAAAGTAAAAATAAATTTATTGACATTTCAATGTGAACTTTTTTATAGAGTATAAAATTTTATTGACTATTGACTCAGTTATTTAAGGAAATAATACTGAAATAGAACAACTTAACTCAGGGCAATTTATCTAAATATCCCCGTCTGGTTTTGAACGATGACCTTGTTCAATCAATAAGGTGTAAACCAATCAAGAATAAACCCATGAAGCATAAACCTATACCTAATAGTCAGAGATCCCTAGAACATTTTGTACACCTTATTACTAAGAAGCAAATTTTTCGGGAGTAGCTGCATCTCAGTGAGACGATCAACTTTTAATTTACGAAAATTCTTGATTCAGTTGTGTAGTACATTTTCTCGTTCCGACGCTCTGAAATTTTCATTTCCTGGTAACTCAGTTAGCTACCAGAATCAAGAATTTTCGTAAATAAAGTCGATCGTCTCATCGTGATGAAGCTACTCACAAAAAATCAGGTGTACAAAATGTTCTAGGGATCCGTGAGTATAAGTCATTTGTTCAATAATAAAAAACATAAACCCTAGATTAAATGACTCTAGACTAGACTCTCTAGACTCGACTCCTGGATCGGGCTCTGAAATATTGAGTTTTTTTTTTTCAAAAGATTTAGAGCAGCTCTGGAAAATGGAAACCACTGTATATTCAAGTAGCAACATCATGGAAAGGGCCAGCGTGCAATGTTACAGAGGTAGAGCATACTCTAAGATGGGACGTTGATAAAATTGCAGGCCCATAATGGCAATAAATTGCTAAAGACCGGGAAAAATGGAAATCTTTGGAGGAGGCCTTTACCGGAGGGGGGTTCCAGCAAAAGAATAGTTTTATATACCTTAAATACTTATTTGTTATATGTATATTCGCGTAATGTAAATTTAAAAATAAACTGGAAATAAAAGGCTATACTATTTTATTTAGGTATTTATATTCAAGTAAACCATATAAAAATTTCTAGCTCCATTTAGTTAGTAGAGAGTTGCATTAAATATCATTTTATATTCCTGCCGTGCCATTTGAACTTTCAGAATGCAGTATAGTATTTCTCGTGGCTCGGAAAATAAAATTTGTCACCCTGTCGGCGGTAATGCCAGACGTATTCCCGACGTTCTCATATAGGCGACGACATTTTTAGCTTCAGCCTGTATTAAAGGGATTTATTTACCTGGAGGGTAGAGTGGAAATATTTGCTTACAAATAAAAAAATCGGCTGTCTGTAAAGTCGGTTTACTGACGAAAATACTGATACGGAATGGTAGCATTTTTCAAAAGAAAATGTTCGTTTTTCTAAAATACTGTTTACTAATCTTCATAGACCAGAATATACTTTATTTGTTGTTAAAAAAATTGGTAACCTTTTTTCGAGTTAGCAGACGGCTTCATCGAACGTTGTACAGGTCAAAAAATATCTGTAGCTTCACTGCTTGTTTTTAAACTGATACACGAATGTAAAACATAAATGAAAACCATTGTTGAAATAAATATAACATATAAATATAGAATTTAAACATTTGAAATAAATGAATTTTGACTTTGACTTTTATGTTCCACGAAACGGTATTACAAATACAACAACTAAACGAAATTGAAGCGCCTGTCTATGATTTCGAAATAACAGCCTCCTCTACCCACATTTCCATCAAATAATTTCCCCAAGGAAATTCTCTTACATAGCCGCCGCTCGGTCTAATGATAGCGTTTATCTGGCATAAGATTGGCATCCGAATTCACTATGCGCATTAATGCTCTAATCGCCCTGTTGATAAGAATTGACGTCAATTGATTGAACGATTGATTGCTTGATGAAATTGCTTTAAGGCAAATCTTGTAAGGAAAAAGATTTGTCAGTTATACGAACTTGAATATAGGTCAGATGATTTAAATTAAAGGGGAAACAAAGTTCCCATAAAAACTTGCCTTGGATTCGATCAAGTTGCACAAATGAAAATAATAATGAAAATAGAAAATGAAAATAGGCAAATTTTCATCTCATAAGGCAAATTTTCAGAAAACTCTAATATATACTTGTTAGGGGTGCATTTGTGCAACTTGATCGAATCCGCATAATATCAAATCCATTGCATTATCTGTGTCAAACTGATGGTGTTGCTAGGGATTTGACACATTTTGTCAAAATGACAAATCTTTACAATAACACAACAAATCTTTACCATGTAAAACTCTCAGTGTGACATTAACATTTTTCTATATTTATTGACTTATTATCTATACGAAAAAATGCGATTTATACCCTCATTTTGCAGTGCACACCGAGTATGGCTTTAGTATAGTTTGAAAATTCGCGATATATTCAATAATATTTTTAGATATTGATATATTTGTTTATGATCGTGTGATATTTTATAATGATTTTATACATTTCATTTTTAAAATTCAATTTTTAACATTTCGGGGGTATTTGCGTTTGTTGGCATTTGCTAGCATACGGTTACCTCAAAAACTACAAGACGATCTTTTCTTTAAAAAAATCGGTTGTCTGTAAAGTCGGTTTACTGACGATAGTTGAACGTGACAAAGTATGGTTGCATTTTTCAAAAAAGAATGTTCTTTTTTCTAAAATACTGTTTAATAATCTTCATAGACCAGAAAATAGTTTATTTCTTGTAAAAAAAGTTGGCAACCCTAGAGCTAGGGAATGACGCATGACGTCATCTTTTTTCGAGATTGCATCTGGCTTCATCGAATTATAAGAGGTTGTCACGTCACAAAAAAAATACAAATTTACAACCAAAACCATCGCCGGCCGCATATTTACAGTCAGTTTCTTGGTGTAACAAAGCGTTAATTTTAAGCAGTTTTTGTTAGTGATAACTAAACTGTTATCTGCCAGTTAATGATGATTCAGAACATGAACTTCGGTAATGACAGGCACAAGTTCCGAAGTGCCATTATATTCTAGAATTCTAGATAGCATTAGCTCCCTGCCCTCAATCAATACGTAATCAGCCGTCGCCAGTGCGGGCTTGTGATACATTTACATAATACCTGAGCTTGCGGCCACGTTGTTATCAACAATAAATTGCCCGATTATAGTTTACACTGGTTTACTGCTAGTCGAATTCAGATAGGTATAACTGATTGCCTTATAACGTAATCGTACCAATACTAGGTACATAATAATTTGAACGTAAATACAATTCCATATCTCTGCGTGATCGAATCAGAAATGAGGAGCTCAACGAGTTGCGAAGCTGAAGTGGCAATGGGTGGGGCACATAGTTCGAAGTGTCGATGGACGTTGGGGTCCCAAAGTGCTGGAATGTAAGCCGCACTAGTAAGCGCAGTGTTGGTCGACCCCCCACAAAGTGGACTGACGACATCAAGAGAGTCGCAGGAATTCGCTGGATACAAGTGGCTCAGTATCGTGATGTTTGGAAGTCCCAACAAAAGGCCTATGTCCTGCAGTGGACGTCCATCGGCTGATATGATGATGATGACATTTGGTGATACTGTTTGAATCTGTTTAGATCACTAGCTGTCACAAATGTTAATGTGTCAGGATGGCTTCACGTGCTGTCTGAGGCCCAGGGGTGTATAAAATGCAACAAAATAAATTGCACCACCAACTTCAATAATTAAAATTTCATAGCCAGACCCACAGATTATTCAATAATAGGTAGATAGAGCATACGGAATACGACTAAAGCTAACACATTCTCGAGTCAATACGACATTAAGCGTCGTCGCATCAGTAATCTTCAATATTATTCAAAAAAAATTACGTCTGTTGAATTGAATTTTTTTTTAAAAGTTCAAAAAAACTAAAGAAATAACATGGAGTATTTTTTATTGGTAATTACTGATTATTATAGTCATTTAGTAATTATTTTATTGTCATTGGAAGCATCCAAAGTCTCTGCCATGATGACTACATCGCAGTTGAGTGATGTACTCGCCATTGATGTTGGTGAGTCTACATATATAATAATCAATATGACGTTAAAATTACCTAATAATGATGATACAGCGTTTATGTGGTGCTGACTGTACGTTCCGTACGTTTTCGGTGGAAAGCATCTTGGAACATTATAAATAGGTTCGCGGCAAGCAAGTCGTCATACTAATACTCATCTTGTGTATCGACGACACACTTTCCGCTCGGAGACGATTATGATGAACCGCCTGCGAATCACGCTGGCGTGGATTGATCGTTCCAACCGACCGGCGCGTTGCATATTTATTGGGCGCTTAAACGCGAAGCTATCTGCCAATTTGACTGTACATCGGTTTGTGGAAATTAAAGAGGAATCCGCCAAGATGGCTCGCTGGTTTGTGCATAATAAAATCGAAGCGTAATTACGTTCTGTAGTTGTGAAAATTGAGGAAGAAATTATTACTTGTCACCACACTAATTTAATAAAATAGTAGCGGACGCCCGCGACTTCGTCCGCGTGATATTAGGTTTTTCACAAGTCCCGCGGGAACTATGAATTTTACCGGGATGAAAAATAGCCATACCATATAAAAAACACATAGTTTTTGTTAATCCAGAAAAAAACCCATTTCCATTCCACAGCCAAATCGCATCAGGCGCAAAGAAGGAACAAATATTAACACTTACACACACACACACTCAAACATTCGCCTTTATAATATTACTGTAATGAGAAAATTTAATATAAGTGTTCCGAAGCGATATGTGGCTATATGCCTGGTAGTGCAAACTAAGAACGGACAACAGTATTTTAATCAAAAATAAAAACAGAAATGCTAGCCAAGATTTTTTTATAGTAATATCTGACGGATCAAGTTTTAACATTAATGGACCAAGCAGATGGATGGTAAGAGGAAAGTCAATCCCTTTAACCACAGCAACACTCCGCAAATCCCTGGACGAACGAACTCCGTCACAAAAAGTTGTATCTATACTAATATTATAAAGCTGAAGAGTTTGTTTGTTTGTTTATTTGATTGAACGCGCTAATCTCAGTAACTACTGGTCCGATTTGAAAAATTCTTTCAGTGTTAGATAGCCCATTTATCGAGGAAGGCTATAGGCTATATTATTCCCGTATTCCTACGGGAATAATCGGCGTCAGTTAGTTACTACTTTAAGCGCTATTGTGACGTGAGGGATAGCGACTGTGATTGTACCATTATTTCATGGTAGAGGACACACATCGAGCAGATCCCAGGACTTGTGATCTTGGGATTAGGCTTTAGGGATCACTTTAGTAAAACACTCATCTTCCCTGTCTGACATGTTCTCCGTGCCGAATTTATAATCAATAATAACAACACAAAACATGAACAGAATCACTAACGCGAGTGGCAGCGTGACGGTGTCCACGCCGTCCAATCGTCCAATCGAAGAACTTGTAACACTTATACTACCGAAAGCTACTACTACTTAATCTTATCAATTTGTTAAAACAACTTTAATAGTAATAATTTATTGTAATTATTTTATAAACGTTATAATATGACTATTTAGACACGATTTAGAGAACTATTTGAGCAGATTGTCTTTCTATATTTGGTCTTGGCCCCTAAAATGACGTTTTTCTCAATTTTCTTGGTTCGTTTTCATCTACCCTCCTATTGACCAATATTAGATTATCCGCTCTAGAGCAAACAGTCTCGGGCAAACACTTTGCAAAGCGGCAAACAATATTGTGTAGACGGGAATATTTGAACTCGCGTTCCACCCTGACTTCGCACACGTAACAGAACATTATATTTGGCTATTTTTTTATGCAAAAACGTTGCGTTGCCTGCGTTGCTTTGCGTTGTTATAAAGAGGGTAAATCCTGCGACATGTACCCAACATACAATCTATTTAGATCGCAATTTCTTAGGATGACTTTCCTTCCGACATGACTGTTTTCTTAACAGATTAAGAGGCATCTTTCTTAGTAAGTATACGTACACGCTATATTCAATTCAATTACATTTTTAAAAATGCTGTAAGTATATGAGAGCCCTGGTAGATACGGATGGCGTAGGTTCGAAACCGGTCCGGGGCATGCAACTACTTTTCAGTTATGTATGCATTTTTAAGAAATTCAATATCACTTGTCTCAAAACGGTGAAGGAAAAACATCGTGAGGAAACCTACATCTCAGAATTTTCTTCATTCTCTACGTGTGTAAAGTCTGTATTCGACACTCGTTATATTGAATTTCTTAGAATGCACAGAACTGTGATACATTTTTGTTGGAAAAATCATACAGTCAGATTATATTATATAGTGATAGTAATAAAAACGTATACAAGTTGAGACGATGATATTAATTTGTTTGGGCGGGCAGGTTGGTGTCACGTACAGGTACGCGTAATTCGCGCCGGCCCGCGCGCGGCACGTACTCACTGATGAGATTATGTTGACTGTTGTCTGCTGTCTGTTTGCATTCCATTAGACTCTCGGGGGGTATTATCTCACTGACGTCCTCGCACTGCTGATAAGAAAGAAATTTCAAAAAAAAAGAAAATGATTTTGTAATTTTATAGTGCCATATTTAAAATGGTGGATCCCTTACAAGATATACAGGGTGCTCGGGAGTGTTTCCCATAACATGAACCGTGATAGCCCAGTGGATATGACCTCTACCTCCAATTTCGGATGGTGTGGGTTCGAATCCGGTCCGGGGCGTGCAACTCCAACTTTTGAGTTGTGTGCATTTTAAGAAATTAAATATCACGTGTCTCAAACGGTGAAGGAAAAACATCGTGAAGAAACCTGCATAGCAGAGAATTTTCTTAATTATCTGCGTGTGTAAACCCCTAACACCCCTCTTTTTGCGTCGGAGGTTAAAAAAAATACGGCCTATGTGGCGCAGTGGTATGCGCGGTGGATTTACAAGACGGAGGTCCAGGTCTAGTTACCACCCTACCAGCAAAAACTAACCGCCAAGCGATTTACTGTTCCGGTACGATGTCGCGTAGAAACCGAAAGGGGTGTGAATTTTCATCCTCTTCCCAACAAGTTAGCCCACTTTCATCTTAGATCGCATCACTTACCATCAGGTGAGATTGTAGTCAAGGGCTAACTTGTAAAGAATATAAAAAAAACCAATACCGTATGTTTCCAATACATTACAATGATTCCAGAAAATGATTTTATGGTTTATTTGACGCCGGTGGCGGCGAGGCTTTCCAATATTTATAACAACTCCGAGCGCGGATCATCCTTTGCCCTTTGAAGGATTGAATTTCCGATGCTCTTTTATTCCCGTGAAAACGTATTTCCTTATACACTAGCTGAGTGTATTGGAAACTCATTATTTCGAAATACCCTAGAATATTGGTTTACAAAAGGACAAGAATGGCGTTGTATCGACTGACCAGTTTGAATGGTTGGCACCGCAGAACACAGAAAACGATGAAGCTATCCTTGGTTGTAATCGGGCCAAGTTCATAGATTACTTTTTATTTATATTAATACTAGCGGACCCACTCAAGCTTCGCTTTGACTTATTAATTTATTTATTTGCACTTCTTCCCTATCCCTACCTTACACTACCCTACTCCTATCCCTACCCCTACCCTACAACTACCCTACCGCTACCCTACTCCTACCCTATCCCTATACCATAAACCTAGCCTACCCCTACCCTACCCTACCCTACCTTACCTCTACCCTACCCCTACAAAAAAAAAAGTATCCTATGTCCTACTCCTGGCTCTAAACTACCTCCCTGGCTCTAAACTGCACATGGTGTGCGAATTTTATTATAATCGGTTAAGTGGTTTAGGAGTCCATTGTGACACGAGATTTATATATATTAAGATTGTAAATAGGTAATGTTTGGGTGGGTTTAGGTAATCTTTGGATCTACTGAACCTTGATTTTTTTTTCTTTTACTAACAGGAAGCTACATAACTTGTTAGTGTCATCACACTAGAGGTCGCCATTGACGGTCAATTATTCTCACGTTTCTGAAAAGCAGACGGCAGTACCCACGCAGCATACTATACAAGTCATTACGCAGTGACCAACACATGATCAATTATAGTCGAGGGTGCTACAGAAACGTGAGAATAATTGACCGTTTGTGGCTAGCGTAATATTACTCGTATATCACACTTCCTACTAATATTATAAACGCGAAAGTTTGTATGGATGTTTGATCGGATGTTGGTTTGGATGTTTGTTTGGATGTCTGTTTGGTTGTTTGTTACTCTTTAACGCCGCAACTACTGAACCGATTTGGTTGAAAATTGGAATAGAAATAAATTTTACTCTGGATTAACACACCGAAAATCCATATCATCCGGAAAAATCCATGGTTCCCAAGAAATTTGTGAAAAACTAAAATTCACGCGGACGAAGTCGCGAGCGTCCGCTAGTAGGCTATAATTTAGCTGTTTTCCACTTAACATCAGAAAGACCATCCGTCATGAATAAGTAAGCAAACGTTCAAGCAAGACAATCTATCAGTTCTGTTAGTAGATATTGAAATCTAATGGAAATCGTGGTTAAAGGATTTTTTCGCCAAAAGCCTATCCCGCGATCCCGTTTTATAAATAGGGTTCTCAAAGAGAAAAGAAATGACTCTGATTTTCACGTCAAACGCAGCGACGTAAAACGAAGGTCGGGGGCGGCCCGAACACTGAATGTGGAATTAAGAGCCCCATTGTTTGACAGGCTGGGAGGAAGCTCTTTGTGATACGCGAATGTAGACTAAGAAAATTTTCTTTAGTAGTTAGTTATCACACTGTATATTATACTATAGCTTGGCAAATTCTCATCAGTCCGCACCGGACGTGCAACCACCGAGACGAAGCGGAAGCCTGGTCGTTTCTAACTCGGATATTCTTAACTAATAGATAAAAGGACAAACTTCCCTACACAGTAGGCATGTGAGAAATACCGACGTAGCACATTCAGGTCACGACGGCGAAGTAGGTACATTAATTTGTTAAGGTGGGTACAGATTGGTGCAATGCAACATGTAATGCAACATTCAATGCAAGAATTTGACGTCCACATTGCTGCAATGTATCACGAATGCTCGTGGTTTGGACGCCTCGCGCGCAAGAACTGCGCCTGGGCGAGCGTTACAACTCGTGCGCGGTTCGATCCGAGATTTGTCGGTTTTTGGTACAAACACAAAGGGGCGCGCAGTGTGCGCAGGACTGAGCCGACTGATTCGTCGTCAATGCGCGCACCGCGCGCGCCACACGTCCAAGGCAGCAGGGAACATGCAATGTAAGGCAGAATATTACATTACATGTTGCATTGCACCAATCTGTACCCACCTTTATATTATGTGTATTATTAATATGTGAGTTGTCAGTGTCACCGTAACACTTATCTAAGAACATACACAAATGAAACCCAAACCCATCACTGACAACCGCATCAAAATCGATCTAGCAGTTTTGAAAATAAGTGGCGACAATGTTTAGTAATACTAGGTACCTTTTTGGGCTCAGAATACAAAAAGCACCACAAAAGCCGCGTTATTATAAAGCACGCATTGGGTTCAAAAATTGTACCTGTATGTGTATGTGTATGTGTATGTACGTCACACAACACGGCATCGTCGTCATCAACCCATATTCGGCTCACTGCTGAGCTCGAGTCTCCTCTCAGAATGAGAGGGGTTAGGCCAATAGTCCACCACGCTGGCCCAATGCGGATTGGCAGACTGCGAGATGCGGATTGCGAGAGCCGTGATAGCCCAGTGGATATGACCTCTGCCTCCGATCCCAGAGGGTGTGGGTTCGAATCCGGGGTATGCACCTCCAACTTTTCAGTTGTGTGCATTTTAAGAAATTAAATATCACGTGTCTCAATCGGTGAAGGGAAACATCGTAAGGAAACCTGCATACCAGAGAATTATCTTAATTCCCTGCATGTGTGAAGTCTGCCAATCAACACGGCATACACTGTGACAAATCGCTTGTTCGGAAAATTACACCAAAAAGAGTAATTTCAGACTTCATTCTTATACGCGATCACATCTGGAGTTTTCTGTATTCTGAGTTCTTGGGTATAAAAGGCAAAACTCCCCTAAAGACTAGTAGGCATGTGAGAAACACCGATGTAGCACATTCAGATAACGGCGGCGAAGTTATTAATTTGTTAGAAATGCACACGCCCGAATGCCGAGCATTGAGTTACGAACTGGCTACGTGCTGAAAACCGACGATTATGCTCTGGGTGATTTAGTACGGGACCAAAGGGCAGGGGTATTTTTTATGTTATTATGTGGTTAATATCATTTCGGTACTCTGGGTTCAGGGGGTTTGTGTTAATGGAGTTTTTGATGGTTATATCTTAAGTAGGGCACCCCTGCGGCTTCCTTTGTGTCACCATCATCATCATCATTATCAACCCATATTCGGCTCACTGCTGAGCTCGAGTCTCCTCTCAGAATGCGAGGAGTTAGGCCAATAGTCCACCGCGCTGGCCCAATGCGGAGTGGCAGACTTCACACACACCGAGAATGAAGAACATTCTCTAGTATGCAGGTTTCTTCACGATGTTTACCTTCACCGTTTGAGACACGTGATAATTAATTTCTTAAAATGCACACAACTGTAAAGTTGGAGGTGCATGCCCCAGACCGGATTCGAACCCACACCCTCCGGAATCAGAGGCAGAGGTCATATCCACTGGGCTATCACGTCTTCCTTTGTGTAATGACCCTAAACCACGACATTCTTTATTAAAGTGTTTTTCAGATAGCATGGGTTCGGTGACAGTCGCTTGTATGACGTTCATAATACGTACTCTTATCGCCGTACGTGCCGAATCGCGGCAATCTTTCAAGAGTGAAACAAACTGTCACCTGCACCATCCTACATGGAACGAACTGTAATTGTTACGTATAGACTTCCATTTTTAACCGACTTCCAAAAAGGAGGAGGTTCTACGTTCGGCTGTATGTATGTTTTTTTTTTTTTTTTTTTTTTTTATGTATGTCCAGCGATAATTCCGTCAATTATGGACCGATTTTGAAAATTCTTTTTTTGTTTTGTAGGGTTAACTTCCAGGGTGGTCCCATTTTTTTCATGTCAGGATCTGATGATGGCATCCTGGAGAAATTGAGGGGAACTTTCGAAAGTTGTAGAGACGGTTAGTGCGTTTGTTAGTGTTTCCATAAGGTATTTTAAACCACTACAACTTTATGAAGGTTTGGAGTTGGTCTGATGATGGAGCCGAAACACAGACGATGGAACTCGTCAAGGATTTACAGCAGTCACCTTTTGTTTGGGCTTGATTAATTTGTATTGATGAGTACTTTCCACCTATATGGGTTGTGACTGTATTAAGGGTCTGGTGATGAAGACGAGGGACAGTGAAGAGAACTCCTCGACGGTTCACAGTAGCTACCTTGTGTTTGGACTTGATAAATTTTTATTGATGAGAACTTTCCACCTAGATGGATTGTGACTGTATTAAGGGTCTGATGATGAAGACGAGGGACAGTGAAGAGAACTCCTCGACGGTTCACAGTAGCTACTTTGTGTTTGGACTTGATAAATTTGTATTGATGAGAACTTTCCACCTAGATGGATTGTGACTTTATTAAGGGTCTGATGATGAAGACGAGGGACAGTGAAGAGAACTCCTCGACGGTTCACAGTAGCTACCTTGTGTTTGGACTTGATAATTTTGTATTGATAAGAACTTTCCACTTAGATAGGTTGTGACTGTACACACGCAGTGGGTATGCTAACACTAAAAATAAAAAAATAAAAATTTTAATAAAAAAAATTCAACCGACTTCCAACTCAAAAAATAACTTTAACTAAAAAGCAAAAAATAACATCCTACCTATGTGCTACCTTCTGATCAGTTTGAAGGCGGTGCCAAGCCAGTGTCGTGTTTTAATTAAAGCTGTTTCTGTAATAACCACAGAAATTTTGTAGTTCAAACGTATTTAATTAAAACATCACTGGCTTGGCACCGCCTTCAAACTGATCAGAAGGTAGCACATAGGTAGGATGTTATTTTTTGCTTTTTAGTTAAAGTTATTTTTTGAGTTGGAAGTCGGTTGAATTTTTTTTATTAAAATTTTTTAATCTGTCTATTTGTGAAAACTTAAAACCGTTGTGTAGTTAAAAAGTTCTAAGCATACAAATGGCCGTTCTTTTATATTGTTCTGTCTGTACTAAATTGGTCTCCGATTAGATAATAAGTTAAACTTTTTGTGATAAGCCGATTGCCATAAATTCTATATTACAAATTATTTACAGCATAACAGATAAACGCAGCATAAAGATCTTTGAATTAGCTTACCGGATCTTCATCATATACCTTCTCAAGGACCGTCTCGATCAAGTCTGTTTTTAAATAAAAACCATTATAATCGGTTCATGAGTTTAGAAGTTATGGCAATAGTAACACTCTTTTTAAATCAGGATTTAAAAACGTCTCCTGCTTTGACGACAAGAAAACATGTAATTTTCTCGTTCACGCCTGCAAGCTTTCTAATAAGGCATGATGCTAATGCTGATGGCATTATGGTTACAAAAAGTATTATATCCCACTGTCGGAGTGAATTTAAAAAGCAGTTACGCCATTTTACGATGTCTTCAGCAATTTATACCGTCGCGGAAATTATAATTCATCAATAATTATAATGTGTGAGCTTCAATTTTGTCTCTATCTGTATCTTGATAGTGCATATCATGTAAAACAGAAAGATATAGACAGAAAACTCATACTATAAAACCAACATTACAGATAAACACTATAGATGATGACTCATTTCATGACATCGGTAGAAAACAAGAAGTTATTTTTTTTTCACGCCTGCTGAAAACTTGCAAGCTTTCTAATAAGGCATGATGCTGATGGCATTATGGTTACAGAAAGTATTATATTCTACTTGCGGAGTGAATTTGAGAAGCACTTACGCCATTTTACGATGTCGTCAACAATTTATGCCATCGCGGAAATTATAAATCATCAAAAAATGTAATGTATGAGCTTCAATTTTGTCTCTACCTCTATCTTGATAGTGCACATAATGTAAAACATAAAAACTCATACTATAAAACCATCATTACAAATAAGCACTATAGATGCCTCATTTTATCACATCGATAGAAAACGAGAATTTTTTTTTTCTTTCACGCCTGCTAAAAACTTGCAAGCTTTCTAATAATGCAGTTGATGACATTATGGTTACAAAAAGTATTATATCCCACTGTCGGAGTGAATTCAAAAAGCACTTACGCCATTTTACGATGTCTCCGGCAATTTATACCGTCGCGGAAATGATAATTTATCGTGCATGGAACGTGCAATAAAACGGTTTATGGCCGTATCGAATGCGTGTAAGTGAGTACGCCTAACCTATGAAATATTCTTTGCGCCTCTTACATTACGAAGTTGAACATTGTTACTTAATACCACGTCAAGTTGAACAAATAATATTAACAAAAAAATAATGTATCTCTTATCTAATAGTAGTGGTGCGAACATACAGCATACCAATTTTAAATGGAAAGCCTATCATATAGCAACACTTTGCGGTGCATACATGCACTGCACGTATGCCGAAACCGTTAATTGACGATGTAATGGTTTTGTGTTCACTGTTCAGTATTTACGAAACATTCATTTGAAACCCATATTGTAATTGAAACATTTGAGTTGCCGGCTGCATTAGTAACATTCCGCAAACTATGTAAGCTCAACTACAACTCTTGTTCTAGCTATACTGACCACTATTATGTAGATAAAAGCATGATCTCAATATTAACAGGTACTTGACTTGCAAAGCAGTAAACATAGCAATTCTACTTTAATCACATTGATTAGCTGCGGCGGACGCAATCAATGGTGACGTACCAATACGAACAAACACCGAGGAGAAGAGTACAAAGCACCGGAACTAATTACCGCGTGCGCCACTGCTAACTGCCGGTTAACAGACGAAACCGTTAATTGACGCTGTAATGGTGACGTTTTGTGTTCACTTTTCAGTATTTACGAAACATTCATTTGAAACCCATATTGTAATTGAAACATTTGAGTTACCGGCTGCATTCGTAACTTTCCGCAAACTATGTAAGCTCAACTACAACTCTTGTTCTAGCTATACTGACTACTATTATGTAGATAACAGCATTAGCTCAATATTAACAGGTACTTGACTTGCAAAGTAGTAAACATAGCAACTCTACTTTAATCACATTGATTAGCTGCGGCGGACGCAATCAATGGCGACGTACCAATACGAACAAACACCGAGGAGAAGGCACAAGGCACCGGAACTAATTACCGCGTGCGCCACTGCTAACTGCCGGTTAACAGACAAAACCGTTAATTGACGCTATAATGGTGACGTTTTGTGTTCACTGTTCAGTATCTACGAAACATTCATTTGAAACCCATATTGTAATTGAAACATTTGAGTTGCCGGCTGCATTTGTAACTTTCCGCAAACTATGTAAGCCCAACTACAACTCTTGTTCTATATGCTATACTGACGACTATTATGTAGATAAAGGCATGATCTCAATATTAACAGGTACTTAACTTGCAAAACAGTAAACATAGCAACTCTACTTTATCATTTACTTAATCACATTGATTAGCTGCGGCGGACGCAATCAATGGTGACGTACCAATACGAACAAACACCGAGGAGAGGGCACAAAGCACCGGAACTAATTACCGCGTGCGTCACTGCTAACTGCCGGTTAACAGACGAAACCGTTAATTGACGCTGTAATGGTGACGTTTTGTGTTCAGTGTTTACGAAACATTCATTTGAAACCCGTACCTAGTGTGATTGAAACATTTGAGTTAACAACTGCATTCGTAACTTTCCGGAAACTAAGTAACTGTGAATTCAACTCTGGGTGGAGATGGTCTGCCTGCCTGTCGTAGTATGAATTGCAATCCAAGCTTCCTTTGAATTCGTCTAGTAGTATGTAGGTATGAGTGTTTTAAATTGTTACTAATTTGTGTTTTTTAATGTAAGTATTAACTATTGTCTTATATAGTGTTTTTAATCATAAAAAACATATATTTATACCTACCTACATAGAATGGGGTATTCTTAATAAACTAAACAATAAAATTGACGCACAGTAGGTATATTTTTATAGTCTGGCAAGATTTTGATGACACTCTCATGATATGCGGGCGACGGGGGGGGGAAACTGTGCGGGTGTGAAATCGTACGTGCGGGGAAGTGATATGCATCATTTGTGTGTTGTGTGGGTTTTTCATTCATAGCTACACACCCCCCGGCCTGCGCGGGCCATCGGGAGTGTTACGAACGAAGTTGCTAAGCTATAGTCTAATTATTCGATATAAAAAAATGGACCAACAAATCTCCTGGCAACATCTACTGTACAGTGCATACAAAAGTGTGTACCGAATGCGGTCCTCATATTACGCGCACTTAACTGCTCGCAGCGCCTTGACTAACACGAATATTCGTGTTAGACAAGCGTTTTGACGGCCTGCGTGGCGCAGTGGTATGCGCGGTGGATTTACAAGACGGAGGTCCTGGGTTCGATCCCCGGCAGGGCAGATTGAGATTTTCTTAATTTGTCCAGGTCTGGCTGGTGGAAGGCTTCGGCCGTAGCTAGTTACCACCCTGCCGGCAAAGACATACCGCCAAGCGATTTAGCATTCCAGCACGATGCCGTTTAAAAACCGAAAGGGGTGTGGATTTTCATCCTCCTCCTAACAAGTTAGCCCGCTCCCATCTTAGACTTCATCATCATTTACCATCAGGTGAGATTGTAGTCAAGGGCTAACTTGTAAAGAATAAAAAAAAAGACAAGTCGTTGTATGTGACCAAGGCATAAGTAATTCTATCCACATGGCGCGCTAATAAATTTTTAATGCGATATTTGGCGAAGGACGCCGCAGCTCCAGTGGCGCAATTGGTTAGCGCACGGTACTTATAAGACAGTGTTCGTGTGAGGAATGCCGGGGTTGTGAGTTCGAGCCTCACCTGGAGCATTATTTTTTTTAACGAAAACACACGAAAAAAAATTTACATATTTTTTATATATTTTTTTTATTAAAAATTGATACGATACATATAAAACACCCCCACCCCCACCGACCCCACGTCCTCTAAATGTGTCGCGAATAAAGAAACCGTGAATATGGAATGATATTGTATATGGGATTATAAGAGATTTTTTTTTATTTTTATAAGGGATACGTTCTCGGGTGACAAAATAAATAGCAAAAATTTAAAGAAAAAACAATTAATTGAAGATATTGACTATTATCTTCAGTCTTGGACAATGGTTTGAAGAATTTTGAAATTTTTTCTTGCTTGACATTTTTCAATTCAGAGTGATTTTAAGCAGTGGCATTGTTAAACCATCCATTCGCATTTCCAACAATAGGTATTTGCAAGTTAAAGTTTAAATTTGCAGATTTTACGTCACTTTCGTCAGTCAGATCCGCGAATAACGAAATATTTAGCCGCGAATATAGGAATTGGGACGCAATTTTTTAATCCGCGAATAGTGAAAACGTGAATAAAGGAAGCTTGAATAAGGAGCTTTTACTGTACAATTTAAATAAATAAATTAATTAAACAAATAAAAAACCCGACTGCATAGATATTGGATAGAATGATTTTCTTGTACATTATTTAATAGGTCCCGACTGTTTTTTTTATACTTTATGCAGTCAGGTTTTTTATTTGTTTAGTTAATTTATTTATTTCACACTTTTTAGTTACGATAGATGATTAATTTCGGATTTATTTATTATGTTTATTACAAAGTACCTACGATAATTTAGACGTCCAACCGAGGTTAAGCAAATATTCAAAAAATTCTTCGGAAGCTTGGTGGGCGAATCCGACTCGCACTTAGCCGATTTTTATAATCAATATATTTAATTTAGTCTATTTTATAACTTCACTTCACAAACCTGCTCGCACCTATAGTCATCATCCGCCTCGCGTATTTTGTATAGACAACTAATAAATAACGTTTTTCTAATTGTAGTTTTTTTTAAACATGGACATGATATACCATTTTAGAATCCTCACAAAAAATCTTGAATTTGATACCCATATTGCAATATTAGAAAAAAAAAATCCACCTCGAGTCTATAGCGTCTCACAGACGTCTTATTATTTTTTTTTAGTTTCACCTATCTAAGAAAACTTGGGTAAATGAGACAAATTTAACGATATCCTAATTACGTAAATCCGTTCAGTGGTTTGGAAAATATGAGGTAATAAAGAATATTACATACATACATACATACATACATACATACAAGATACGCGCGAAAAACATAACCCTTCTTGCAGTCGGGTAAAAACTGTCATCATCCCTACTACATTATAAACGTCACATTTTAATACGACACTTATCTAGTAATTCTATAGTATGGGTCATTGAATAACAACATGGTAACAATGGTAAAAATCATTTGTCCATGTTAATTGAGTTTTCCATAAAAGTAAATAGTTTTCCTTTTACAACAGCTTACGAGACGAAAAATGGCTTAGTGGAGATAAAAGTGAGATTCAAGACTAGACTGGCTTTGCACCGTTTGCCTAAATTGGCTTAGCGTAGTTTGTCTTGGTAAACCATCAGAGAGGAGACTTTAAGAAACGTGCATTTTTTTTTTAATTGTATAGTAACGAGTATAGTTATCATTAACGGAACAAACAAATGCCCTATCTGATGGTAAGTGAAAAACTATCTATATATACTTCTATACTAATATTATATAGCTGAAGCTGAGTTTGTTTGTCTGTTTGGTTGGTTGAACGCGCTAATCTCAGGAACTACTGGTCCGATTTGAAAAATTATTTCTGTGTTAGATAACCCCTTTATCCTTGTGGCCAAATGCGGAAAAGGCCCATGAAAGAAGAAGAAGCCTATTCCTACGGGATCGGGAACCACGCAGGTGAAACCGCGCGGCGTCAGCTAGTACTAATATAAGACAGAAAAGTGTGTGCCATTGTATGGGGGTAGTCTCTGGATCTACGGGAGCAATTTCGAAAATTCTCTTACCGCTAGAAAACTACGTTATTTGTGAGTGTCGTAGGCTATATTTTATTCCCGTATTCTCACGGGAACGGGAATTACGCGGGTGCAACCGTGCAGCGTCGGCTTCTACCGTTTAAATCTCAATATCCTTCTTCTATATGTCTGATTGTAAACATTGACGTTAGGTAGGCAATTTAAAATACGAAATTCTACGAATATGCAGTAGAGACTCTGCTCAATGACATTTATCAAAATACCAGAGCTTCTAAAATCTAAAGGTACACATGCTCTAAAATAGCATGATAAAAACGTGTTATTAAGTATGCTCCATACGAGATTGCTTATCATCAATTTACATTTGCTAGTAATAAGCATGCTATTTTTAAGTATGCTCCTGAATAAGCATGCTCAAAGCAAACATTCCAATTACACATGCTAATCTTATCTAAATCTACCGCTCTCTGTCTATAGTATCGTGTTAGACAGGGAGAGATGAAGGTGAAGAGAATACAGAATAGTAATGCTGATCGACTAGCGTACTCAATAAGCAAACCTGTTCAGACGCGCTAAAAGCACGCCCCCTTCCACCCGCGCAGCAAGTAGCATGCTAATAAATTGCACGACTGTTGACTGTAGAGCAAGCTCGAAATAAGCATGCTCATTATTAGCAATGTTGCGATACACATGTTAATAAGTAGCAACTGCTCAATAGTAGCATGCTTTCGTGCTTCAAATGAGCATGTGTAACAGTAGCTTAAGTTTTAACTACTATATACTTAATCCTCCACATTTCTTATTTTATTGGTCAGATTGTGAAAAACTGTAAGGAATTTTTAATAATGATGCTTTAAATAACCAAAGAAAAAGTCAGAAATAATCCTTATTAAAACGTTAGCTTCGTTTGAGCGAACCGAGCATCTTCCCATTTTATACAAAAATAAGTCAAAAAAATAGTTTCAAGTGGAAACGAGATATTCTCCTTTATTAAACGCTGGATAAATTTATAACAATTTGTGCAAGAATAATGGGATAGAACAAATTAAATACCTAATAACTTTTTAGAATACTTTATTATTATTTTTTTAAATTTTTGGTCTCCGTGGCGCAGTGGTATGCGCGGATTTATAAGACAAAGGTCCTGGTTTCCACCCTACCGACAAAGACGTACCGTCAAGCGATTTAGCGTTCCGATACGTAACAGTGGTCGTTAAAGAATTTAACATTATAGCAGCAGGGTGGGTCTAAGCTCCATATCCCATTCAAAAATTCAAAATTAATTTATTTCAAGTAGGCTCAGTTTACAAGCACTTTTGAAAGGTCAGTTGACTATTTGTAAAGATTCTACCACCGGTTCGGAAGGCAGCTTCTGCTGAGAAGAACCGGCAAGAAACTCAACAGTTGCTCTTTTACAATGTCTTTTAGTTTTACTTCTTGTGTGAAGGTGGAAGCTGGTCCAATCATCAAACTTATCAATGGCCTAGTAACCTCGACTAAGTAAATGTTTTTTTAACACATTGCTTAAAATTATGCATTGGCAGGTCCATCACATTCTATAAAGAAGTAAGCCTAGTCGTGTAGTGAGCTGTTTAAATTTCTCCACACGAATGCCCAAGAATATATAATCAGGAATAAACTAAAAGTTTCAGCAATTTGCAGCCATTAAAATTGAGTTTTTGACACAAAAAGTATTACCTTACAAAAATGTAACATTACATCATTATCGAGGCCCATTTTCTTCGCGAAAAGTTTTAATTTGCAAATATACATAATGAGCAATTTAGAAGGATAATTAAAAACATTAACCCGCGTTTACTTGTTTCGCAAGCAAATTATATTTGCAAAGTTATTTAAAGTTTAATTTTTGATCTGGGAAAGATAAGATAAGATAATGACTACTTTTTTAGCTTCAGTATCGATTATATAATGCCAATGAATGTACAAAATGTACCTGTTACACTTTTATTATAAGTTCTAGATGGCGCTAGTGGTACGTTATGACACGGCAACGTTTGGTGTTACAAATGGTATAAGTAAAATCTCAAATTGCGAATTAATGTATAGAATTTGACCAGTTTTATTATAAGCATAGA
Source organism: Bicyclus anynana (assembly GCF_947172395.1). Taxonomy (NCBI): domain Eukaryota; kingdom Metazoa; phylum Arthropoda; class Insecta; order Lepidoptera; family Nymphalidae; genus Bicyclus; species Bicyclus anynana. Next base: position 16,484,064 of record NC_069085.1, on the reverse strand, counting down.
TAAGCATAGATAGATATAGATATAGAAGATTAACCAGTTTTATTATAATAAGTATAGATATAGATTATAGATAAACGAATTCTTGGCTACGTGATGTCTTGAATATTACATGCAATATAATGTTTCAGGGCAAAATACACGTGACCTTCACCTATATAATGTAATGCGACCAAATACAGTTGGTATACAGGATGGGTGCAGCCAAGGTGCGGCTTTTTCCTTCTTCCGACGTCCGTGTTTCCTGTCAAGTTACTTACTTACAATTTGAGTATGTACGAACTTTATTGATACACCATACAGTAATTATCAAATTCTAGGTAAACTTATAATCGCGATCATGTGGAATCTTTGGTTTAACAAGATAGTTTTCTGTGGGAAAATATCTTTTTTCTACTCCCATTTCGTAGTCTACTCAATATAAAACCATAAATGATGTTCACCACACGGGTAAACCGTGCTACAATGTTTTTTTTTAAATTCAGGCTTCGTTGTAAGAGACAAATTTAGGAGGTCACGCTGTGGAAAAATCGAGGAAATGCCCAACGCCAATTATATTATACTATCGGACATCCGCGACTTCGTCCGCTTTTTTCAGAAATCCCGCAGGAACGTTCGCGGACTATTTAGAACTTTCTAAGGGGAACAATTCTGTCAATACATGATTTTTGCGAAACTATAGCCGTTTACGCAGCGCACGCAGCGTAAGCTCTCAGTAGGAAAAAATCCCCTGATTTTGAAACATTCTTCATTAGTGCTCCGCTCCTATTGGTCTTAGTGTGATAATATATAGCCTAAAGCCTCGATAAACGGCCTATCTAACACTGAAAGAATTTTTCAAATCGGGCCAGTAGTTTCTGAGATTAGCGCGTTCAAACAAACAAACTCTTAAGATTAATATTTACCAAGTTTTGTTAGTTCTTTTATTTCTTTTATCATGGTCGAAGAAACGACCGTGATGAAAGAAATAAAAGCTTTCAGTAACCAAGCGTTTATACTTACACTAATGCTAGCCACAAACGGTCAATTATTCTCACGTTTCTGTAGCACCCACGACTATACTTGATCGTGTGTCGGTCACTGCGTACCTACATGACTTGTACAATATGCCGCGTGGGTACTGCCGTTTGCTTTTCAGAAATGTGAGAATAATTGACCGTTTGTGGCTAGCATTACATGCCAAATTGATATTCCTAACGCTTTAGCTAACAGCCAGTTTTCATTTAAAGCTAAAGTAACAGTAAAAGTAGTAAGTAGTGAAGAAGACTTTATTTTTCAGAGAATATGACCGTCACTTTTGATTTATGACGTTACTTTGACTGTTACTTGCAATGAAGAAACTGGCCGTAAAACAAGAAAAATAATAAACAGACAAACAAATACGTTTTCGCATTTATAACATTAGCGGAGATACAAATTTCCTTTCCAACCTAAGCAAGATAAATGTTGGTATAGCACGACGTCTTCGCAAACAGAAATTCGAGTTACAGGAAATTAGGTTCCAACTGGAAATCGAAAGTATATGACAATCCGAGGTAAGATTGGTGCGAGTGGTTCAAAATTAGCATTTTAAACACCGACAAAATGAGACGGGTAAGGGATCGAATTCAATTTGCCCAACCCAATATACAACGATCCTGGCATATAGAATCGAGTCGAGCGCACAATGATATATTTATACTATAGATCGGCTACGTCCCTACAAAATCACCGCAAAAAGTGATCCGAACAATAGGCTACAAAACTGAGCGCACATATGCACATCTTTGTATTTAATTCCATCATTTATTTATGTTTAAATAGTTTTTACACTTCCTGAACGCAGAACTCGACATTGTATAGATGATATTTAGGTATTACTAGCTGACGCGGCGCGGTTTCACTCTCGTAGTTTCCGTTCCCGTAGGAATACGGAGATAATATAGGCCTAGGCCTACAGCCTTCAAACAAACTGTTCAGCTTTGTAATATTAGTATATATATATATAGCCTATAGTCTTTCTCGATAAATGGGCTATCTAACACTGAAATAATTTTTCAAATCGGACCGTTAGTTACTGAGATTAGCGCGTTCAATCAATCAAACAAACAAACTGTTCAACTTTATAATATTAGTATAGATTTGTTTATATATCGTGTAATGTTAACCACAACTAACATTGAGATGTGGAAATTTCCTTTTTTGAGCGCCTCAGACTTAGTAACACATCTAACAGTATTTAACATCATTGTGAGCGCCCAATAAATATGCAATGAACTGAGCGGTTAAAAGATCAAACCATGGAACGCAAATACTTTGTGATAATCGTCTTCAAGAATGCTATCTTCGTTGGTGAACATTCCTGTGATTGTAAATTTAATGTACAAGGTATTTTTCTTACCAATACAAGACATCTACGCGAGATAGTTGCAAAGGTTAGTATGTATCATCATTATCAACCCATATTCGGCTCACTGCCGAGCTCGAGTTTCCTCTCAGAATGAGAGAGGTTAGATTTTTATTAGTCCACCACGCTGGCCCAATGCGGATTGGCAAACTTCACACACGCAGACAATTGAGAAAATTCTCTGGTATGCAGGTTTCTTCACGATGTTTTTCCTTCATCGTTTCAGACACGTGATATTTAATATAATGCACCTTAACTGAAAAAAATTGGAGGTGCATGCCCCGGACCGGATTCGAACCCACACCCTCCGGAATCGGAGGCAGAGGTCATATCCACTGGTCTATCATGGCCCTCAAGTAAGTATACAAAAACCATAATGAAGCTAATCCCGCGACGTCATCAACTTAATTGAAAAAGAATAAAAATAAACGAAATCTCAAGAATATCTCGGGGATGCACCAATAAAATTTATCGCACCACTGAAAACCGCATCGAAATTGGATGAGTAGTTTTGGAGATAAATGGCTATGTTAATTTGTACAAACATTCCTGTCTCTTCTCACTAATATTATGTAATTTAAATATAAAAACCAAGAAACCCAAAGAAATAAGGTTATTAAGTACCCAATAAGCTATTTTTGACTAAATTTTATATATTTGTTTTTATTCTTTACAAGTTAACCCTTGACTACAATCTCACCTGATGGTAAGTGATGATGCAGTCTTAGAAGGAAGCGAGCTAACTTGTTAGGAGGAAGATGAAAATCCGCACCCCTAAAATACTGCCTTAATTTTAAATCTATAATAATATTTTAAACAGGTAAAGTTTGTGGTATTGTTTAAGGTAAGCTCTGGATCTACTGAACCGATTTTGAAATTTCTTTTACTACTAGAAAGCCACGTTATTTGTGAGTGGCATAGGCTATATTTTATCCCCATATTATTACTGGAACATAAACTACGCGGGTGAAACTGCAGGTCGTCGGCAAGCAGCTTATAATATATGCAAATGAATTCTCAGTGAAACGTAATTCTGTAATAATATTTTTGGTTAAACATTATAAGAATAACATGAAAAATTAGCTTACAATGTACGGTAATAGGTTTACTAAACCAGACATCTACTGATTGAACCGGAAATTGAGACATGAAATTGGATCAACCGAGCTCCACGAAGTCTACGCAGACATCGAATCGTTTCAATTTGTTGGCAGTTTAGTGGATATTTTGGTTTTGCAATACATACGATATGTAATAGAAACGTACGAGGCTTTCGCTTTTATTTTTGACACGCTTATATTATTAGATTCACTGTGTATGTAAGAAAATCAAATCTTGAAAACTTAATTTGACCCACTTGCCGGTCTTCGATTAGGATGAAATTTTGCACACGCTCTGAGTTTAGATGACAATACATGACTAGCTAAGAAACGTCATTACAAATCCAATATGACGGCCTCCCCAAGATGATGGACTGGCTGTTTGAAATCTACCCCCATGATATGGATAACAAATGAAAGGGTTTGCTGTCAGAAATACGAAAAAAATAGTCACGTGACTTAAATCAAATATTTGTAATTTTTATTGCGTGCTAAAAGCGTGTTTTTTTTAGTTTTTACAGTATTGTTGTTTTCTGCAATTAATTCTGCTTAACTCTGTCTGGAACTCCTCTCCTGTCTCTATTTCTTGATTCTTACAAGTTGTGCATATTTAAACCAAGAGTGAATAGGCATCTTCTAGGCAAGCGAGTTCTATATTAGACCACTACAATCATAGTCAATAGTCAAAAAAATTAATACCTAATGTTGCCTACCAGTTACCTCATAACTTCGTTAAAACTTTTGTCTTCGTCGAAAATACGAAATATAATGAGATTTAATAATTTTTAAAATTCAACCTTAAGAGTGGTGAAATAGGGGTTGAAAGTCGCGGACGTTTGCCAGTCACGTTGAAAGTGTGTAAGTATGTTTGTTCCTCTTTTACGCTGCGGCTACTGAAGCGAGTTGGCTGAAATTTGGAACGGAAATAGATTTTACTCTGGATTAACATATAGGCTACTTTTCATTCCAGAAAAATCCATGGTTCCCGCGGGATTTGTGAAAAACTAAATTCCACGCGGACGAAGTCGCGGGCGTCCGCTAGTAAATTAATAAATAATAGAATATAGAAGCCGTATTTGTAACGGCCTCCGGTAAATGGAACTTTTAACGATTATCTTGCGTGCCCCGTTTATAATTTACAACCAAAGTTACAAGTAGATAGCACATAAAGCATACTCTAAGTTGCTTAACGTCTTTGAAGATTTATGGCAAAGCATCCACTTGTTAGCTAATTTAGTGTCTATTCAGAAATCAGCCATAATTTTCAACCCTTGTAAAACTTTGATGTCGTTATCATTTGTATATTCTGTCATTACTGTTCAAATGTCTCTCATTGCTTTGGTATACTCTATAACTACGTTCCGAGACTCGGTCGCTAACTATGGGCTCAAGAAGGCTCAGAGTCACACAGCGGGCGATGGAACGAGCTATGTTAGAAGTATTTCTGCGTGTCGAATCAAAAATGAGGACATCCGCAGAAAAATCAAGCTATATTTATTAGCCGACTTAGCTCAACGAGTTGCGAAGCTGATGTGGCAATGGGCGAGGCACATAGTTCGAAGAGCCGATGCACTTTGGGTTCCCAAAGTGCTGGAATGTCGACCCCCCACCAGGTGGACTGCCAACATCAAGCGAGTCGCAGGGTTTCGCTGGATGCAGGTGGCTCAGTATAGTGATGTTTGGAAGTCCCTACAAACGGCCTATGTGCTGCAGTGGACGTCCATCGGCTGATATGATGATAATGATGATAACTACGTTTGGCTTGATATACTCTTGGAATCAGAGTTAATATTATATTTTTTGCTTACAGATCAAATACATCACCAGAGGATATTACCTAATTTTCATTTGAAGAATATTGAAGAATTATGACGGCCTCTGTGGCGGTGGACTAACAAGACGGAGATCCTGGGTTCGAAACCGGTTGGGCCGATTGAGCTTTTCTTAATTGGTCCAGGCTTCGGCCGTAGAAAGACGTACCGCCAAGCGATTTAACGTTACGGTAACGATGTCGTGTAGAAACCGAAAAGGGTGCGAATTTCATCCTTCTCCTAACAAGTTAGCCTGCTTCCATCTTAAATTTCATTACTTACCATAAGGTGAGATTGCAGTCAAGGGCTAACTTGTAAATAATGTTAGTATTATTTATATACCTACATTTAAAATTTTGCATCAATTTTTTTTTTTACATAAATAATTAAGTGTGTAATATAGTGTAAGGAATTAAATATAATATTTATGTTAAAAATGTCAATAATAGAATAATTAAGATTACATTTAAAATACTTAATTTATTTACCTAAACAAATATGTAATTGTCGTGTAGATTTGAGTACCTATTAGGTAAAGATTATATAGATAAGAGAGAGAGAGAGAGAGTTTTTTTAACGAACGTTAAAAAATGCGTTATTATACAACAAATGCATTCCCTAGTATAAGTTTACAAGACAGCGTTTTTAAAACGACGATTCTTTTTTATTGAGCAGTGTATTTTCAATTTTGGGCGTTAGGTTAGGTATATACTTGCACATTCATCGTTCATTGTATCAACTGCAGCTCAAACTCAAAGCTAGCAATAATCATCCAAAAAAAAAGGTATATACTGCATTCCCAAGTATATACCTACCTAACGCCACCGGCAAAAACTGGCTACTGAAGGCAAAAGACCGATCAAAATGGCAGCACCTGGAGGAGGCCTTCACCGTCAAGGGTTCTTCTTTTAAATAAAAGGGAAGAAAATAAACATTTTAAAATTATAACTTACTTTATTTAACAACCAACAAATTAAAATACTTATCACCTAATTAATTGTAAATAAGAAGAAATAAAGGGCTTTTTTATTTTTTATTTTTATTTTATTTATTTTATATACTTGGGAATGCATTTGTTGTATTTGAACGCTTATTTAACGTCCGTTAAAAAAGCTATCGTGCGAATGAGGGCTAAGACAAATAGTAAATCAGTTGATTATATTTTGTATATATTTTGATTATTTCTATGTTCATATTTCCTATTTATGTTATTCTGAGTCCCTAGTGGGTCGGCCTTGGTTTCAACCTCACTCACACTCGATATTTGAAATGGATTACTCCCCAATGGACAATCAGGATTAACCCCAGTGGACACAATTTAGATTAATCCATTCGGATCGGCGACCTTTAATAGAACCTACGGAGCAAATGTAGAAAGGGTCTATAAATAGTTAGGTAAATAAGGCTGTTACCTTGGTGGACGGCCTGGGACGTGATGAGATTACATTTGTATTGAGTCATATTCAAAAATCAAAAAAAAAAAACAAAAATTATTTATTTCAAGTAGGCTCAGTTTACAAGCACTTTTGATACGTCAGTTGACTATTTGTAAAGATTCTACCACCGGTTCGGAAGGCAGGTTCTGCTGAGAAGATACCGGCAAGAAACTCAACAGTTGCTCTTTTAAAAAAGTCATACAGTATTATAATTTACAATTGATAACAATTACTGTTTACATTTCTTATAGTTTTACTTCCTGTGTGAAGGTGGAAGCTGATCCAACGGCCTCCAAGCATCTTTATCATTAAGGACTCATCAATGTTGTAGTACCCTCGACTAAGTAAATGTTTTTAACACATTGCTAAAAGCTATGCATTGGCAGGTCCATCACAGTCTTGGGGATCTTATTATAGAAGAGTACACCCAAACCTACAAAAGATTTTTTTACTCTTTGGAGACGATATACAGAAATAACTAACTTATTTTGTCTTACATATACTATACTGTTATAAATATATATATATATTGACAGGCTACTATAATTAGGTCAATTTAATCTATGGGCAATAATATACAAAACACACACATATACTATAGTAGGCACTGGCAAATGAGAACTACATTTTGATTTTTGTTTTATTCTTAACAAGTTAGCCCTCGACTACAATCTCACCTGATGGTAATAATGATGCAATTTAAGATGAAAACGGGCTAACTTGTTAAGAGGATGAATATTCACACCCCTTTCAGTTTCTACACGACATCGTAACGTAACGCTAAATTACGTCTTTGCCGGTAGGGTGGTAACGAGCCAAAGCCGAAACCTCCCACCAGCCAGACCTGGACCAATTAAGGAAACCTCAATCACCCCAAACGAGGATCGAACCTAGGGCCTCGGTCTTGAAAATCCACCGCGTATACCACTTGTTAGACTTAACTGCAGGTTTCTTTAGAAGACGGACAAAATGAGAGTCTAATGACAAAGTTACATGAAATTGAGGAATAGAAAACTTACAATATTTAAATATTTCATAAGGAAAGAATAATTAGGAACTTAACCACATTACTGTGATTTAACCTTCAATGGTTTTACAATGAGAGTAAGCGGATATTTTTGACTTTTAATTGACTCTGAACCGAATACAGTGTGCCTAGTAGGAATTTATAATATTTTCATACTGTTACTATCACGTTGACGTAAACGCGAATTTATATGGAATTGAAACAGTTGTGCAGTAGTGCCACTAGATGGCGCTGTTTCAAATACTTAGAAATTCGCGTTTACGTTACGTGACAGTAACAGTATCAAACTGCCACTAGGCCCACTGTTATAAACCCATATTCGGGCTCACTCCTGAGCTCGAGTCTCCTCTCAGAATGAGAGGGGTTAGGCCAATACCCCACCACGCTGCCCCAATGCGGATTGGCAGACTTCACACATGCAGAGAATTGAGAATTCTCTGTTATGCAGGTTTCCTCACGATGTTTTTCCTTCACCGTTTGAAACACGTGATATTTAATTTCATAAAATGCACAGAACTGAAAAGTTGAAGGTGCATGCCCTGGACCGGATTCGAACCCACACCCTCCGAAATCGGAGGCAGAGGTCATATCCTCTCCTCTGTAATGGTTGTTAGAAAATTAAATAAGAAGACATTTGTATTAACGGATATGCTACATTATATGTTACAATCTGGTTATAACTGTAGTGTAGTCAATATACGTAGGTACCATGACGTATAATGACGAGTAATTCTTTGTTCTTAAAATTAAACTAAAATATACGAAACTAAACTAAAATAAATAAATAGATTTAAAAACGTATATTGACATAATTCATAAATGAAGTTATGTCAATATCCGTATAGATAAAAGATTGATGTTTGACTATATTTTGTTCTTGTTGTTTATTCCGTTGGAAAGGTATAAAAACGTGGCTTCATGGATGAGGCGGTCTCAGTTTTTGTGATTATAATCGAAGAGTTGTGTTATTAAAGTGGTGTGTTTGTGAACCTCGAGTTTCTTTTCTCTCCACCCCTAATATCAGAAGCGGGGTATGCTGAACGCTGTAAATTGACCGCAGGTGACATCTGGTTTTTATATTTGTATATTTGTGAAATGGCTTTCATTTAATTTTTTTTTTAAATTCGTGACTTATTTATTATTTACGTTAGAATACAATTTCTGGGAGTGGTTTACCAACAAAAGTGTTGTTAGTTTAACGATTTGGTTTTTATACTTACCCACACCTTTTTATAAATGTGTCTCTTATCTTATTATAAATGTGTACTTAATAATATTGGATTAAATCTGTTACGCTTGATAATTAATTTTTGTAATCGTAATCAATAATCAACAAAACAGTATGATCTGAAATGATTCTTTATTCGATGAATACTTTTTCTGCCCTACACATTTTCTATTTTTAGCTTTAACGCGTTCAGCCGGCGTCCAGCCGGCGACACAGCCAGGCGTTCGGCCGGCGTCGAAGCCGGGCGTTCAGCCGGCGTCGAAGCCGGGCGTTCAGCCGGCGTCGAAGCCGGGCGTTCAGCCGGCGTCGAAGCCGGGCGTTCAGCCGGCGTCGAAGCCGGGCGTTCAGCCGGCGTCCCAGCCGGCATCGCAGCCGGGCGTTCAGCCGGCGTCGAAGCCGGGCGTTCAGCCGGGCGTTCAGCCGGGCGTTCAGCCGGGCGTTCAGCCGGCGTCCCAGCCGGCATCGCAGCCGGGCGTTCAGCCGGCATCGCAGCCGGGCGTTCAGCCGGCATCGCAGCCGGGCGTTCAGCCGGCGTCCCAGCCGGCGTCGCAGCCGGCGACACAGTCGGGCGTTCAGCCGGCGTCGCAGCCGGGAGTTCAGCCGGCGTTGCAGCCGGGAGTTCAGCCGGCGTCCCAGCCGGCGTCGCAGCCGGCGACACAGCCGGGCGTTCAGCCGGCGTCCCAGCTGGCATGATATAATTAAGACGCTGATACTTTCTGCCAATAGTGATTCGGCGTATGAAAATTTTAAATAGACTTTGTACCCGACTCGATGGTCAGTCGCTCGACCCACGGAAGATTACGCGAAAATATACGACTTAACCCGAGGGTGGTAGATTTCGTCTCGGCGTGATACATGAGACCAGGGCCGGTCTTTGATATTTTACAAAAATAAAATCCTTGTTTTAAAAAAAAAGCATATACCTTTTTTTTGTTAAATATGTGTCATTGACAAAGTGTGCGGAGCAAACTTTGGAGCTTTTATGGGGTTTTTATTGCATCATTCGGTGCAACATTTCATTCTAATTGAACAAGGCGTATCCACTTTTCTCTTGTAATTATTTAATTTGGCAATCGTAAAATGAGAATATGTTTGTAAAGTATTGAACTGTAAACCATTAATTTAATTACCTGCTTATATCAAAAAATACCATACGAAATACGCAAAATGTCGTAAATATATCAAAGCAACTGACAGTCGAAGAAATTAAATACTCTAAATATTATTATAATCACTGCTGGATATTTTGAACTTACAAGTTGTAATGCCATATTGTTAATATATATTTTACACATCAAAAACGCATCTAAGTTTATTTCCTTTTCATCGAGGTTTTATATAAATGTTTTTTTATGAAATAAAATACAATGTAAGGAAAACTCAGTATAGAAATATATTCTTAATACGGCCCTGGTTCTTTGAATAAATTGATATTTATAGCGAAATTTTAAGAAATTTATTTATGAACAATTAATAAAATACAGCATGTACTAAATGAGATACGTAATTCCATCTGCCTTATTAAAATTTCGCGTGTTATTGAGGCATTTAAAAAAAAAAAATACAACCCGGCAATTGTTTAATTTGAAGCGCTGTGACACAACCTATTCTTTTTGATTGAACGGTTCCTCCCAAATAAGCATTGGGAAAAAATTTCGTGCACCATTTTTATAAAACGTCCATGCAGTCTATACTATTTCCGTCGTTTATGTCGTCGTCCTAATCCTAATTTTTATTCAAACGAAAAAAAAAAGAAAACTTAATAGCTCATACAATTTGTCATTTTATGATTCTATGACCAATACTAATCTAAATTAAAATTACTGTGACTAATAAAATAAAATAATATTAAAGTCAAATTTAGTGCAATGTCAAATATTCATTACCAATAATATGTTAAAATGCGTTCAAATTATGAACATATCAACTGTTAAATATGTAAGAATAATTATCAAAAGTATCCATAAGCATTTTAGAAACCATATTCAAAACTATTCATATTGTCAATCTTATAGATATCTGGTAGTTTGTTATATATTGAAATTGCACTACAATGTACACTCTTAGCGAACATATCGAGCCTTTTTGGTGGCATTATTAGCTTATCTTTTCTTCTGCGCCTGGCATCACTTAACTCATTGTAAGTTTTAAAATATTTAGAACATTTTTTTAACTACTAAATTTAATAAAGGTAGAGGAAGAACTTTGAACCTTTTTAACAAAGGTCTACATGAGTCAGGCGTATGCAAGCCACATAAGGTCCTCAAATAAGCCTGTTGCTTAACGGACATAGTGTTTATAAGTACGAAGTTTCCCCATAGGACGATTCCATACCTTAGTAATGAAGAAACATATCCATTATATGCCAACAATACTGTTTTATAACTGTTGGTTTGATATAATCATCTAAGAACAAATACAAACCTATCCAACTTGGCGCATAATTGTTCTGTGTGGGATTTCCAATTGCAATATTTGTCAGTTATTATCCCTAAGAAAGTTGTAGTTTCTACTTCATTTAAAGAAGACCATTTATAACGAATTTTGAAATTTGAGAATACATGGTTATATGGTATATATTAAATAAATTTCGATTTCTGCTTGATAACTTTAGATAAAGCGTCGTTACATCCATACTCAACAGTTGATCTATCCTTGCCAGTAATGACAATAGTTGTATCATCGGCATACATAATGCATTTGAGCTTGATTCCATTCGGGAGGTCATTTATATACAAAATAAATAATAAAGGACCTAGCTACCTTAAAGGACACCATATGGATTTTGAATTTTAAAATTTGATCGATATGTATTACAACGACAATTACAATTTAAAATTTCAACACATTTCATTCTTATGGCTAACAGGGAGTTTAGTTAACAGAAAATTACCTTTCTAAACTCACTGTAAACATTTTCTTCTAATTCCATACTTTTCAAATTATCTAGAAGTGTTTTATGAGAAACTAGATCAAATGATCTAGTATCAAGAAAGATACATACTACAGACAATTTTGCATTAAGGTTCTCTGTAATAACTTTGTTAAGATTATAGCAGGCTAGTGTAGTACAACAATTCTTCCTAAAGCCAAATTGATCATCTATTAGTATATTTCAGTGTGAAATAAAACTAAATAGTTCATTGTGCAATATTTTAAAAAAAAAAAAACGAGAGAACTGCTATTAGAGTTATAGGACGAATTACGACGGTAGTTTTTATCACTTTTATTGCCTGTTTTGTATACTGGCTTTACAATTGACAACTTATGCTTTTCTGGAAACACACCTTCCAGAAAAGATAAATTTATTATATGCATAAAAGGCGGTGCCAAATAAGCAGCACAGCGCTTGAGCAGTCTTGTAATTTATGGACGGTTGATCAGATAAAACCATGGATATTAGTACACTCATTATCAATGATGGCGATAGTAAAAATAATGAATTAAAAGTAGTAGTATTGTTGTGGATGAATTATTATTAGTATATGGATAATTATCATGTGGATGTGATGGATTATAATTTAAATATTTTGAATTGAATATAACAATTGAGAGATACGAGTGCCTATTGACCGAAGATGTTACCGGGCAGGGTACTAGATAGGTCTGTTCTTTGACTGAAGATGATAAGAGTGCCTATTGACCGAAGATGTTATCGGGCAGGGTGCTAGATAGGTCTGTTTTTTGACTGCAGATGTTAAGAATGCCTATTGACCGAAGATGTTATCGGACAGGGTGCTAAATAGGTCTGTTGTTCGACTGAACATGATAATAGACAAAACTAGAAATAGTTGATTTGTTTGAATAAAGTAGGTACTATTGTTTGGATTGTAATGTAAATTAGTGAAAATAGTGATTAGAAACTAATAGTAGATAAAATTATTGATTATTCGCCATAAATATTCTTGTGAATAATTAATTATATGGATAATTATCATCATATATTATTGAGACTAATATTATTGGATTATTATTTGGATTTTTTTTATTTTTTGTTTATTATTGAATTATAATAATTTCAATATTTTGAATTGAGTAATTGCGAGATGTGAGTGCCAATTGACCGAAGATGTTATCAGGCAGGGTACGAGATACGGGTACCTATTGACCGACGATGGTTTCGGGAAGGGTACGAGATACGGGTACCTATTGACCGACGATGGTTTCGGGAAGGGTACGAGATACGGGTACCTATTGACCGACGATGGTCTCGGGAAGGGTACGAGATACGGGTACCTATTGACCAACGATGGTCTCGGGAAGGGTACGAGATACGGGTACCTATTGACCGACGTATTTCGGGAAGGGTACGAGATAGGTGTGCCTATTGACCGAATATGTTATCGGGCAGGGTACACGATAGGTGTGGCTATTGTCTAAAGAGGTTCCAGGCAAAACACAAAATGATAGTTTGTTTGTGTAAATTTGGTTGAAAAGCTAATAGTTTGAGGACAAACTAATTGTCAGGAAGGCCGAATGTTAGAAAATTAAATAAGAAGACATTTGTATTAACGGATATGCTACATTATATGTTACAATCTGGTTATAACTGTAGTGTAGTCAATATACGTAGGTACCATGACGTATAATGACGAGTAATTCTTTGTTCTTAAAATTAAACTAAAATATACGAAACTAAACTAAAATAAATAAATAGATTTAAAAACGTATATTGACATAATTCATAAATGAAGTTATGTCAATATCCGTATAGATAAAAGATTGATGTTTGACTATATTTTGTTCTTGTTGTTTATTCCGTTGGAAAGGTATAAAAACGTGGCTTCATGGATGAGGCGGTCTCAGTTTTTGTGATTATAATCGAAGAGTTGTGTTATTAAAGTGGTGTGTTTGTGAACCTCGAGTTTCTTTTCTCTCCACCCCTAATATGGTCAAATAACATGCGAAACATTTTCAGATCATGGTACCTACATTGCTTTTACATGTCTATTTACTGCACGAATATAAAAAAAACATGTTAGTTTAAATTGAAGTCAACATTTTTCCGCAAAAACATGAGAGCCACTCTAGTAATTCAGGGAGCGGATACAGGCATCTCTCGTGATGTTCCTGTAGGTGTACAGAATGCAGCTACAGAAATGGTAGACGCAAAACCGTAGAGATAGCTATTTAAACGTATACCGTATTGTATCTATCAATTAAAATCACGCGAGTCCCTTCGTCAAAAGTTTAAAGAAATAGGTATATTAACAGTAGCCTGTCAATATATATATAACAGTATAGTCTATGTAAGACAAAATATTAATTTGTACAAACGAAAAGGAGATTTAAACCCACGTCTTACTAGACATGGACATAAGTTAGTTATTTCTGCATATCGTCTCCAAAGAGTAAAAAAATCTTTTGTAGGTTTGGGTGTACTCTTCTATAACAAGATCCCCAAGACTGTGATGGACCTGCCAATGCATAGCTTTAAGCAATGTGTTAAAAAACATTTACTTAGTCGAGGTTACTACAACATTGATGAGTTCCTTAAAGATAAAAGCGCTTGGAGGCTATTGGATCAGATTCCACCTTCACACAGGAAATAAAACTATAAGAAATTGTAATTGTTATCAATTGTAAATTATAATACTGTATGACTTTTTCAAAAGAGCAACTGTTGAGTTTCTTGCCGGTATCTTCTCAGCAGAACCTGCCTTCCGAGCCGGTGGTAAAATCTTTACAAATAGTCAACTGACGTGTCAAAAGTGCTTGTAAACTGAGCCTACTTGAAATAAATGATTTTTGATTTTGATTTTGATTTTGATCTCTCCGTATTTAGATTTAAAACCAACTTTGAAAAGGACGATATTTCAAGCAAAACCTACATTTAACTGCCAGGCTAAAGAAAGGAAAGAAAGATAAAAATAAAAATGGTCCATTTTTGGTCCACTTTTGTACCCCGCATCATAAAATCTAAATAAGTAAATAAATGTAACTAAATAAAAAGAAATAATTAAATAAAATTAAAACCCACGTCATTGAGTTAACAAGATGCTCAAATCGCGCGCTGGGAGAGGGGTTGAGTGGTGGGGAGTGAAGGTTCCGTCACACTCTCCGACGGTTTATTAATGTCATCTTCATTAGAATCGTCATCTTGTAAGCAAACTGAACTAACGCTATCTTGTTCCAAGTTTGTTTCATGTGATAATGAAAGTTTCCATGCTGAAGCTAGTCGGGTATACTCCAACCTAATATCACTTGAGTTTTAGCCGTGTATTTATAATCAATTAATATAACCATTAACGAAACCTTTGACATACATTAGAAACAAGCACTCCATTGGTAGGATTATTACACCGAGTACACATGTTCCAGATAGATAATCCCATCGGCTGAACACACAAAAAGCTTTTACACACCCAATCCGAAATACTCACGGAATTCGGATTTCAAACTATGCTTTTTGCTTTCACCTTTAAATCCCGCATGTTTTGCGCGTGTATTACAAATTAAAAAAAAAATACTAGCTCAAATCCATCGGTCAGTCGTATACAGTTCAAAAGCGCGGATGAATCTGTACCTTTGTTTCTATGAATAGAAATGTATATGGGGGAATACGAAACACTGGGAGGGAAAATATTTTTGATGATAGCTGCAACGTCAAAGCATAAATTTTTAAATGTGTAAAAGTTTGTAGGTAAATGAAAGGGGTTATGCACAATTTCACACAGATAATTATACATTTTTTTTTTCTTTTAATCTTGCTCTTCTTCTTCTTAGGGTGCCTCTCCGACTAGCGAAGGTTGGCAGTCAGTTTCTTGAACTCGTCTCTATCCTTGACGAGGCGAAATAATTGTGCTCGCGATCCCGGTCCACTCTCTGATGTTTCTCAGCCAAGACTTCTTCCTGCGACCAATGCCTCTTCTACCAGCAACCTTTCCCATCAAGATGAGCTGTAGAAGCTCGTATCTCTCATGTCGTGCCCTAGCTACACGACTTTTCTCGTTTTGACGGTCTGCAAAAGTTGACGCGTCGCAGAACTTCGGCATTCGTCACTTTGTGATCTTTGATGTGTTTTTTTTTAATACCTAATGGTAAGGTACTATAGTAATAGTACCTTACCTTACCTTAGTATTATAGGCTAGGTGGACCGAGGACATCAAGCGGGTTGCAGGTAGCCGCTGGATGCTGGCGGCTCGAGACCGTTTTGTTTGTGGGTCCTATGTCCAGCAGAGGACATCCATCGTATGTTAATGATGATGATGATGATGATGAAGATCATGAATAACGAGTATATAAAGTGTCCGCCCGTACAATCTCACCTGATGGTAAGTGATGTTGCAATCTATGATGGTAGCGTGCTATCTCGTTATGAGAAATATAAAATCCACACCCCTTTCGGTTTTAACACGACATCGTACCGGAACTACATTGCTTGGCGGTACGTCTTTGCCGGTAGGGTAGCTAGCCTCTTACCAGCCAGACCTGGACCAATTAAGAAATCCTCAATCGGCCCAACCGGGAATGAAACCCAGAACCTCCGTCTTATAAATGCGCATGCTACACCACTAGTAATGCTGCCTCCTCGCATAGTTCGAAGAGCCGATGGTCGTTGGGGTCCCAAAGTACTGGAATGGTGACCCCGCACTAGAAAGCGCATTGTTGGTCAACCCCCCACCAGATGGACTGACGACATCAAGCGAATCGCAAGGATTCGCTGGATGCAGGTGGCTCAGTATCGTGATGTTTGGAAGTCCCTACAAAAGGCCTATGTCCTGCAGTGGACGTCCATCGGCTGATATGATGATGATGATGATGATGAATAATGAAGATGAAGGCATTTCGAGATTCTACAATTTCTATTTTACCTATATATACCAACATTATTTAAACATAAAGAGTACCTACGTAACTAAATGGAGATTTATTTGTAACGTAATATTTTCATTTCATATTTGTTTTTTTAAATAAATAAAAAGGTAGTTCTAGTTATTAAGGCGAGGGCTAATTAAAGTTTGTACGGCGCGCTGGTTTCTGGAGTAGATACTTTCGTGCCTACATTTTACCGACGAGTAAAGGACTTCAATAAACTTCTAACAAATATCTATTACATGGCATTACTTTTGTAATAAATAAATACAAAACAAAGAGGAATGTTTTATTAATATATATTTTTAATGTTAATAAAACATTAACATTAAAAAATATCAATCTTGCTTTTGCATTCTGAGAGGGGGCTCGTACTCAATAGTGAGCCGAATAATTGATAATGATTTTTTATTTATTTATTCGGAAGCCAACGTTGTATACAAAAAACTTATGACTAATTAAACATAACATGCATTAAAAAAGTAATATGCTACATTGTACACCCCACTTACATGCGTTTATTTTAATACAATTCTTAATTTACCATTAAAAAAAAAGAAACAAAAACTAAATCTACCTACCACTAAAAAAAAAATACTAAAAGAATTAAAAAAAAATGTAAATATAACAATAATAATGGGAATTAACAATAAGAAATTACATTTAAAACAAAAACAGAATGCATTTAAAGTACATTATTCATCGACATATGTTTTGATGATGAAACTATAACCGTTTCTTTCTCCAAAAGCTGTAAGATAAAAGCATACTGCGTCCCTACCAGTAAACAAAGTTTTATTTTATTCGCAAAGGCCCACCTAAACCCGACTTAGCTTGTTTTATAAATGAAACCACGAAACCAAAAACATTCAGGATCCCACTGAATATGAAATTAATGACGGATTAGGGTCAGCTCCACAGATGCAATGGCGGGCGTGTGATACCGGCATAATCCACTCTCATTACAACCACTTTTGAAAACAAATAAATAAAACATCACTATGGAGTATATGTATTCGCATACATAGTTTATGTATTCGCTCTGATACCTCGCTAATTAAACAATAAAAATAAAGTTTTAAAAAAAATTGCCAAGTGCGTGTCGAGCCACGCGCAGTGTAGGGTTCCGTAGATTAATTTAGCACTAATCTCTTCTATAATACACAAAAATACCGTATAAATCTATACTCTATATATCTCTATAGGCTATATTATATTGGTATCGTATATATTAGCAGAGTTATCACAGTTTTTGTCATACACGTAGGACCGAAACTCCTATTAAACAAACTTATTCCCATGCGCTGCCTTAATCATTGTGTAAAATGAAAATCAATGTATGGGAGCTTTATGTACCTTTATAAGTTCTACAAAAAAGTCCGCGACACCATATATCTATCTTCTATATATTAGCAGATATAGTACCTTTCGTGTTTTAAAAATTATTAATTTTATATACGTAGGTTTACGTCATAATTTATACAACTAAACTTAAATCCTTATCAAAATAAATTATTTAATCATCACAAGTATATTATAGAGATAAGATTTGCCCTTTACAGTATGTTAATTAGTTACATACTTTCAGAGATAATACAAAATTTCTAAAAGACGCAGAAATGCCGCTGTATGTAGCTCCGAGGTTTCAGTTACGTAGTTCCCATTCCGGTATGAATATGGTGATCAAACATAGCCTATGACACTCGCAAATAACGTAGCTTTCTAATGGTAAAAGAATTTTACAAATCGGTTCAGTAGATCCAGAGATTACCTCCTACAACCACACAAACTTTGACTCTTTATTAGACTCTTTGGCATAGAAGTCCCATTTCCCTTGGTCATCGCACCACGCTCAAAGGGCTGGACCGATTTTGCTAAGGGTAGGGGTAGGGTAGGATAGAATAGGGGTAAGGTATAGGGGTTGAAAGTTAACGTCGATTTTTACGCGGACGAAGTCGAGGGCGTCCGCTAGTACCGTATAAGTACCGAATAAAGGCCCAGTGTTCATACAAAATTGGGACATGTCCTTTCATTAACTATAGTAAACACAAATATGTTAGGTAGTAGATAGGTACCTACGTCTACTTGGGTATTATACTTTTCTATTAAGTGGTGAACCCCCGTAGAGTCACAGCAGGCTTTTAGCGTTACATCGGATTACTTAGAAATGGTAGGTAAAACGTAAGTATACCTATCCTCCTTACCCTAAGTATGTTTACACTCTTTTTTGATACTTACCTCATCATCATCATTATATCAGCCATGACGATGAGATGAACGTCCACTGCAGGACATAGGCCTTTTGTAAGGACTTCCAAACATCACGATACTGAGCCACCTGCATGGAGTGAATCCCTGCGACTCGCTTTAACCCCCGTCAATTAGTATAGAAGCGAACTAACTTATTAGGAAGAAGTTGAAAATCCACACCCCTTTCGGTTTCTAGACAACATCATACCGCAACGCTAAATCGCTTGGCGGTACGCCTTTGCCGGTAGGGTGGTAACTAGCCAGGGCCGAAGCCTCCCACAAGCCAGACCTGAACCAATTAAGATAACTTCAATCGGCCCAGCCGGGGATCGAACCCAGGACCTCCGTTATGTAAATCAACCGCGTATACAACTGCGCCACGGAGGCCGTCAAAGATATTAGAAGTTCTTAAAAGATACTTCGTAACCCAAAGAGTCGGTACTGGGACTTCATGATCCGCTAAACTTTAGGCCAACGTGAGTGGCGTGCAATAGATTGTCGATCAGGGTATGCACTAATAACATAAATTAACATAACTGGTAAAATCTGCGTAGGATTAGCATTAACAAAACATTTCTTAGGATATACAGTCCTTTAATGCATGTATGAATTGCACGATATTGACCAACGTACCGGTACGTTACGGTTTACAATATTTAGTACAATCAATATTCAAGTAAAAGAGTAAAACACCACCGAAAAACAAATGCTAAGCTGTTAAGTACCAAAAATATCTTGGAAGAAAGAAAGTCCCGATAATTCCGACTCAAGGACTCAAACCCAGTACCTACTTACTTACCTTTTTAATAATATAAGGTGACTTTTTTATCAGAATAAAAGTCCCTATCATACAAAAAAAATGTAGTTTTTAAAAAAAATATTGCTCTTCAAATATTTGGTTAAAAACACTGCCATCTATTTAAGTTGTATTAAACTTCTAGAACCGTAACAACTAACGACATCTAGCGGAGATTTTCTGATACTGGCGCATAGCTTGAACCACAAATGGTCACACACCAACACAACCTACAGTAACTATCAAGTACAATCATGGAAAACTAGATGGCGCTGAATTTAATTTATTAAATCAAAACTTATAGTTAGTTCTTATTTTTTTTTTCAATTATATTTTTAAACGTAATGTTTATGCAAAATAAATATTCACCTGAATAACATCGACGTTTACAAGGCTCCCCTCCCAGAAGTCTTCAATGTTCTCTGGAAAGTCGCACTCCTTGGTTGGGTCCGGGCTCAAACAGGCCACTCGCTCTTTGAAAACAAAGATCAAACCACCATCCTGTTCCTCAGGTCTCCAAGCCCCACACATTGTAGCCACAGATCTAGTTTTAACATCACTATCTATCTCCATATCCACTTTGGGTTTTTTCACTGGAGTGTGTTCCAAATTCAAATCACTTTTTGTTTTCTCACCCAAGTTAGCCATTTTGAAAGGAATTCGAAAATGGAATCTCTTTTCAGTTAATGATACCAGTTTATTCAAAAAGTTTCTATTAAAAATAATAATATTAAATATATATTTAGTCATGAAAATAGTTTAAATTGTGATTGTAGTAGTAAATTAGCTTTAAAGATTTATGTTTTAGACATACGATACATTTAAAGTTATTTGTGTAACTAATAAATACCATAAATATATATCCAGGGACATAAAATTATTAATTAAATAAGTGCGTGAATAAATATCACACATTAATAAATAAAAATGTTATCTAATATGAACACAAAATAATTTATCAAGTTACACTACCCACAATGCACTCTAAATAAAATAGAATTAAATAGAAAATACGTATACTTTTAGTTATAATACTGTTATTATATTAATTTTACCGAAACTTTTAGGTTACTTTTCCGCTCGTGTTTACCAACTGTCAAACTGTACTACTGTCAATTGTCAAACTCAAAACAAAAAATGTTAATGTCAAAACGATGTCAAATCAGTATTGCAAGATTAAAGAATACTTATTTAAATTAACAGACACGTTATTACTTTAATTAATATGAATAAATTCTCATTATTTTACAACGAAGATGGCATAAATTAAAAATAGTAACAATACAATAATGAAACCACAAACATATTTTTACTGGTAACAATATTAAAAGTTCCCTCAACTGACAAGAGATGGCGCAAAGCGCTTATTCTATGGCTTAGATACAGCTATGGGCTATGATGGGTTTTCGTATAAATAAGAAAAAAAAAAAAAAAAACAAAAATGGACCTCGTAATGATTTACACTATAAAAGGAACTATTTTCGTTGTCTATTAGAGCGGGTACACACGGTGCGTTGCGGTGGTTGTGCGGCCTGCGGCGGCAGTGCGGCCTGCGGCGCCGCCCATTTATCGAGAAAGGATATAGGCTATATATTATCCCCTATATTACTACGGGAGCGGGAATCACACGTGCGAAACCGCGCGGCGCCAGCTAGTTATGCTTATAAATTGGAGTCAAAATAATGTTACCTACTACGATACAAACAACCTGTGCCACTTCGAAATAACTCCGATATTGGTAAAATGCAAAACAAAAAGGCAAAAACGCAAGAAAAACAGGGAAGAAATAATACAACTGAAATAGGTATTTATACCGAAGTGATGACACAGCGGAACTAGCAACTTCACAGCACCGTTTTTGTGTGGGATGAGAATTTTCCCTTTCCGTACTAATTCTGGTTTGGATCTCAATTTCGACTGAGTAATTATTCAGTAAGCAGTAATAGCCCAGTGGATATGATCTCTGCCAAAGATTTCGGATAGTGTAGGTTCGAATTCAGTCAGGGGCATGCACTTCCAACTTTTCAGTTATGTGCATTTTCAGAAATTAAGTATCACAGAAAATTTTCTCAATTCTCTGCGTGTGTGAAGTCTGCCAATCCGCATTGGGCCAGAGTGGTGGACTATTTGGTCTAACCCCTCACATTCTGAGGGGAGATTCGTGCTCAACAGTGAGCTGAATATGGGCTATTAATAAATTTTAAATTGAAGTATTTATTTTGAAAGTAATGTAAGTATTTTTTATTTGTGTAAAGAAATCTATTGTTTTGTTTGTTTGATTGAACGCGCTAATCTCAGACACTACGTCCGATTTGAAAAATTTTTTCAGTGTTAGATAGCTCATTTATCGAGGAAGGCTTATATATTATCCCCGTATTCCTACGGGAACGGGAACCACGCGGGTGAAACGCCGCGGCGTCAGCTAGTTCCTAATAAGGCAGAACGTTTCAGCTAATTAATAAATTAAGTGTAACTAAACCAAATATAATAGATACCTTCCATTTTCAAACAAAATGAGCCCCAACAATACCTTTGCCATTCAAATTCGTGTTTAGACAACAGCTTCATTTTTTCCTAACCCCGTTTTGCATGTAAATAAAACGATAGGTTAACCCCTAACCCCAGACAAAACGCAACTGTTACTGTCTCCGAGCGATCCTTCGACTGTTTTCTGTGTAAGCGGACCCGGCGATGTTTTTGTTGAAAAACCTTTTACTTTTCGTTGATTGTGTTTTGAAACCATTTTGTCGGTGATGAAAGGCGAATTCTTGTTTCGCGTTTTGCGTTTACAATCGTTTGTATAGCTTCCGAGACAACCAAAGCTATTTTTATTTTATATAGAACGACAATTAGGTTTTAACACACTTCATTTTTTACTTTTAAATATCAATAAAAAAAACTTTTATTAACTGTTTTAACAGTTTAACGAGTATAGGTAACGTATGTATAAAGAGGAGGCTCTACGAAGATTTAAAGAACACTTAAACTTTTATGATTATTGTTGTTATAAAATCTGAGAATTGGCAAAAAGCCGTTATTAAATTTAATTTACAAATCATTAACTGTTTGAAAAATCAAAGAGAGATTTTAGGTTGATTGTAGGTGGTACTTTGTCTTGAAAATACCCCATATTTTTTTTCAATATTGTACACTCATAATTTTTACTAAAAAGTACCTACTACGATTCGTAGCCTTCCTATAGCGATGATGTACCTACCTATTTATGTTTTAGAAGCCAGATGAAATCCTATTTTCAACAATATTAAACAATAATGAGTCAGAGTTTTTAAAGCAAATAGGTACCTACATAATGTTTTATTTAGAAAATGTTCGCTTTATGGATCTCTTATTTTCAGATTTACAATATCTCACGGTTTTTAAGCTTTACTATCACTATTCACTTTAACGAATATTCGCAGGTTTCATACTTCATTACCAGACTAAATACCTACTGATTATATTTATTGTATATACTATCGAACAAAATGTTACTTACAGCTGACTCTCTCCTTAATTAGGCGTCCAATTTCATCCTGAAACACAACGGAAGAAGCAGATTAACAAAGGGGAGGTAAACATTTTTTCGCAAACATAAACCCTTAACACTCGAATACAGATATCATCAACACTTGAAATATGATTCACGCGTCCACTCAGTCGATTGGACGGACGCAGGTCCGCACGGTAATCGCTCAGGCACAGTAGATATATTACAAGCAGTATAATAACTCGGCCATATTTTTGAAATAAATACCTACAGTCGCGCGCTCCGTAAACATGTGATAGGGCTGCCTGCCTCCAGCATTTTAATTACATTTGCCAACTTTGTGTTTCCATTTAGTTATGTGATTGTAAATATACTTTTTTTTAAATAAACAAATAAAATACTTTGTAAATTGTAGTAAAATAGGAAGTGATCAATAAAATGCGTGTTGTTTTTTGATTGGTAGATTTAAATAAGGCTGATACTAATCAATGATCTTGAAGGACCTTCATATATTTATTTTGGTGATGCCATCTATCTATTACCACCACACTAGGTGACCAAATAATAAAAAATCGGTCAAGTGCGTGTCGGGCCACGCGCAGTGTAGGGTTCCGTAGATTATGTTAGCACTTTAACCCCTTATGTAATGTACAAAAATACCGATAACGATACCCCCACACTATAGAATAGACGATAAAAAATTGACCCTGACTTGGCATGTAGGGAAGGAACTACAAAAAACAAATTGAGATTGACCGGGTTCGCTAGTAGTTTAATAAAAAAATCTGGATAGGTATATTGATATCAGCTGGCTCTTTACTTTTTTTATTCAAATACATTAAAGTATGAGCAACACAATAATGTTGTTAAATTCAAACAACTTCTTTACGTAACTTCTTTATTACCTTAAAATACAGGTATACAAAACATACATGTCATAAAATTTAAATCTATGTATTACATAATAATCAAAGAAAACAACCTAAATGAAGAAGTTAATAAATAATTATTTAATAATATTATATTAACGTTTACGTCATTTACCTATTTACACAATTTTATCATTTAAGCATTTATTTATATATATATTTATTAAATTATGCCTTTAGAATACAAAATATTAATCAAACTTTATAAAAATAATAACTTTTTTCCTAGTCGTCATAATTAAAAAATCCAATACACTGCGTTCGTCACCGCGGCACAGTCGCAACGGTCTTCACCCCACGATCACCCCACGTACGAGCTGCGTAGGTATAGCTCGCGTTTCGACCTTTAGTATGAAGTCCGACTACTGCTTGTAATATATCTACTGTGGCTCAGGGTTGGCGACATCTGTAAAATATCAACTAAATGATCCGCTGACGTGACAAATGAATACACCTTAATAGTTGCCGGATCTTTGGATGGGGCTACTAAAATAGCGTTTTGGTGTATAAAGGCTGTCGTATAATTCTTAAACGATATATAATTAAAAATGTTCGAGGTTCTGAAATTAATATTTTCGGAGTAAATTTCTATTCTGTCGAAGAAATGACTTTTCTCTGGGTACCCGATATGCCAGTAAATAGTAGACGGATAAGCCTGGGCTTTGATATTGATTGACGTTGAATTTATGCAAAAATCAAAATCCTCTAAATCATAGCAGTGTCTTAAAAGTTGAATTATTTTTTTACTTTACAAAATTTGTCTAAAAAGGTGGTGACCCACTTGAAATCCTTGCGCCTATCTACTTGAAGCATAGGTGTTAGGCTTCGTGTTCTTGTATTAACACCGGGAGATATATACTGATTTTTAATACACTAACTTTACAGCTTTGCGTTCTAGCCGTTTTGAGCCTAAACTGGACAATATATCTATCTGCTCTTGAGACCAATAAGACAGACATCATAGATAAACTGCTAGGCAAAGCTATTTGATGGCAGAAATAATTATGGTGGTAGTGTTTCGAGAACAAGACCTCTCATTCTGCGGCGTGCACTTCATAGATGCATAAATACTTTGCATACCCTGAGGATTAATAATAATTATTATGAATTGGAGGAGGAATTTTTGCGTATAATGCCTACCCTAGTTAAAGACCTGATGCATGCTACTACTCGCAGATTAAGCTCTCAAAAGCCCACTATAAGTCCAGATTTACCTCCTCCTTCAGGATATTATGTAGTTTAGACCCACCACGATGATCCAATGCGGGTTGGCGGGTTGGCGGGTTTAGATTGATCATGTTACATTCATTATCAGATGGTAATGAATAATGTTAACTATTTTTAAATGTTAGCTTTCTGTATTCTCCGTTGAAAACAAAAAATACTCGTGAAAGAATTATTTCTAAACTTACGTTAAATAATTACCGAGATAAAGAATTTTAAAGTGAACGTACAATATCGCGACCGTTAGCGAAAGTCGATGTTTATGCGAACTTTCCGGAAAGTATCCGAAATCACTGGACTAGCAAATCAGTTTGAGGTTTTACTACTACTAAACATTGTTATGATAATCTCGCTTACTATTGTGATAACCGCCTTTTTCATAGCTCAAAGCCTAAGAATCATGTGGAGAGCAGAAAAATATTAGTTGTATTGCGATGTTGTTTTTTACCCCGCCATACTTCACATACAATCTTGTTCTCCGGAAAACAATGCAGTACGAGTGACGTCATACAGAGTTCATCTGTTTTGTTTCATCCAGAAATCCCTTTAGAGTGTAAAGGATGAAAAGCATGTGATAACTGAAACAACTATTGGAATAATAATAATAGTCAACCATCGGGGTTTGATGTTATCAACCCATATTCGGTTCACTGCTGAGCTCGAGTCTCGTCTCAGGATGAGGGGGTTAGGCCAATAGTCCGCCACGCTGGCCCAATGCGGATTGGCAGACTTCACACACGCAGAGAATAGGGATGATGACAGTTTTTTAAATTGTATATAAATTAAGAGTATACTAATAGTTAAGCAATTTTGTAAAAGTAACAGGGTATCTGAGACCATTACTTTCGGAGCTACAGGGATTTAAAGAGTCAGATTTGCGGCGCTGCCGCGGATCCCTGAAAAACGCCCCATACAAAATGGCTCGAAATAATGACGTCATAGGCAATGTCATGATCGTTAGATTTGTATGCGCGTTCAAACAAAATTACTAATATCTTTGTTATTTGTGCGTTTATGCTTATAGTTCATATATTAAAAAATGTCACATTTAATGTAAGGAAGCTAAAACTGTATGAATTTTCATCTAATTACGATAAAATATTTTTAATAGTTTTTGAAATTTTATAATCTCATTTATTTTGCAAATATCCAGACAATCTTTGCTTTTTATGTATAAATTAGTTAACATTGACCCTATTTACCCGAATGTATCATAAAAATCAATAAATTCAAACCTAGTCATCATCCCCATTGAGAAAATTCTCTCGTACGCAGGTTTCCTCACGATGTTTTCCTTCACCGTTTGAGATACGTGATATTTAATTCCTTAAAATGCACACAACTGAAATGTTGGAGGTGCATGCCCCGGACAGGATTCGAACCCACACCCTCCGAAATCGAAGGCAGAGGTCATATCCACTGGGCTATCACGGCTCATATGATGAATTTGTGTATATCACTTGATACTTCATCATCAGCATACGAGTATCAGCCAATGGACGTCCAATGCAGGACATCGGCCTTTTGTAGGGACTTCCAAACATAACGATCCTGAGCCGCCTACATCCAGCGAATCCCTGGGACTCATTTGATGTGGTCAGTCCATCTGGTGGTGGGTCGACCAACACTGCGCTTTCTAGTGCAGGGTCGCCATTCCAGCACCTTGGGATCCCATTGTCCATCGGTTCTTCGAACTATGTGCCCCGTCCATTGCCACTTCAGCTAAGCGACTCGTTGAGCTATGTCGGTGACTTTGGTTCTTCTGCTTGGTACTTCTACCATAATAAGTAACAGACGCCTCGCGGTTTCAACCGCGTGGTTTCCGAAGTGCGAATACGGGGATAAAATATAGCCTATATTCATTGCATATTGTAGGATTCTAATGGAGAAAGATTTTTTCAAATCGTTTCTGTAGTTTCATAGCCTATTCTATTTAAAAAAAACAAATATTTCCTCCTTTTTATTAATATTAGTACCGTATGCCGTATAGTAAGTACTTACTAAATAAAAATTTTAATAAAAAAAATTCAACCGACTTCCAACTCAAAAAATAACTTTAACTAAAAAGCAAAAAATAACATTCTACCTATGTGCTACCTTCTGATCAGTTTGAAGGCGGTGCCAAGCCAGTGATGTTTTAATTAAATACGTTTAAACTACAAAATTTCAGCTTTAATTAAAACACGACACTGGCTTGGCACCGCCTTTAAACTGATCAGAAGGTAGCACATAGGTAGGATGTTATTTTTTGCTTTTTAGTTATTTTTTGAGTTGGAAGTCGGTTGAATTTTTTTTATTAAAATTTTTAACCGACTTCAAAAAGGAGGAGGTTCTCAATTCGGTCGGTATTTTTTTTTTTTTTTTTTTTTTTTATGTATGTACACCGATTACTCAAAGACGCCTGGACCGATTTCAAAAATTTTTTTTTTGTTTGAAACGGTATAGTCCCCATTTGGTCCCATTGCCATCATGTCAAGATCTGATGATGGAATCTTGGAGAAATTGAGGGGAACTTTCGAAAATTATATGGGTGTCTAGTGTGTTCGTAAATTTTTCCATTTAGTACTTTTAAGCACTACAATTTCATGAAGGTTTAAAATCGATCTGATGATGGAGCCATAAAACTGACGAGGGAACTCCTCGGCGATTTGCAGCAGTTACCTTGTGTTTGGGCTTGATTAATTTCTATTAATGAGAACTTTCCACATAGATAGGTGGTGACTGTCATTTAGGGGTTTGGTGATGAAGACCAAGGACAATTAAGGGAACTCCTTAACAGTTTACAGTAACTACCTTGTGTTTGGCCTTGATTAATTCGTATTGCTGAGAACTTTCTACCTAGATGAGTTGTGTCTGTTATTACGGGTCTGATGATGAAGACCAAGGTCATTTAAGGGAACCCCTTAACGGTTTACGGTAGCTACCTTGTGCTTGGGCTTGATTAATTTGTATTGCTGAGAATTTTGTACCAAGATGGGTTGTGACTGTCATTAGGGGTCTGGTGTATTCGTTTGAGATGAAATTTTACACTAAAAATGGAAAAATAATAAAAATTTTAATAAAAAAAATACAACCGACTTCAAAACCTAAAAACGTACCCACTAAACTAAAAAGCGAAAAATAACATCATAATATTATGTTCTACCTGCTGATCGGTATGAAGGCGGTGGTTAGCCGGTGTTGTCTTAATTTAAGCCATTTCAGACAGGACCACATGAAACAACACTGTCTGCAAAATCTAAATCTATAACATGGCTTGAATTAATACATCACCGGCTTAGCACCGCCTTCATATCGATCAGCAGGTAGAACATAATATTATGATGTTATTTTTCGCTTTTTAGTTTAGTGGGTACGTTTTTAGGTTTTGAAGTCGGTTGTATTTTTTTTATTAAAATTTTTTATTTTTATTCTTTACTTCTAAGCACATCTAATATATGGAACTCTCAATGTATCGTTCGTTATCAACCCATATTTGGCTCACTGCTGAGCTCGAGTCTCCTCTCGGAAAAGTTGGAGATGCTTGCCCCGGACCGGATTAGAACCCACACCCTCCGGTATCGGAGGTACAGGTCATATCCACTGGGCTATCACGGATCATTATGTATATCTATACTTCTATACTAATATTATAAAGAGGTAAAGTTTGTAAGTTTGTAAGTTTGTCACATTTTTTAAATGGGGTAATCTTTGGAACTACCGGTCCGATTTCAAAAATTCTTTCACCAGTAGAATGCTACATTATCGGGGAGTGCTATAGGCTATATTATATATTAGTATGATATATATTCGCCGAGTTATCACAGTTTTTGTCATACAGGTCGGACCGAAAATCCTCTTAAGCAGACTTATTCGCATGCGCTGCCTTAACCATTGTGTAAAATTGAAATTAATGTATGGAGGCTTTATGTATCTTTTAAAGTTCTACAAAAAAGTCCGCGACGCCATATATCTATCTTCTATATATTAGCAGATATAGTACCTTTTGTGTTTTAAAAATTATTAATTTTATATACTTAGGTTTGCGTCATTATTTATGCTACTTAACTTAAATCCTTATCAAAATAAATTATTTAATAACCACAAGGATATAATGGCGATAAGATTTGCCCTTTATAGTATGTTAATTAGTTCACACGCTCAAAGGGCAGGACCGGTTTTGCTAAAGGTAGGGGAAGGGTAGGGGTAAGGTAGGGAAGGTGTAGGGTACGAGTAGGGTAGGGTAGGGGTAGTGTAGGGGTAGGGTAGAGGTAGGGGTACGATAGGGAAGGGTAGGATAGAGGTAGGGTAGGGAAGGGGTAGGGTACGAGTAGGGTATGGTACGGGTAGGGTAGAGTACGGGTAGGGTACGGGTAAGGTAGGGGTAGGGTAAGGGTAGGGTAGAGGTAAGGCAGGGGTAGGGTAGGGTTAGGGTTAGCGGTAGGGTAAGGGAAAAGTAGGGGCACAGTAGGGTTGGGTAGGTTCAGGTAGGGAGTAGGGTAAGGTAGGGGTAGGGAAGATGTGTACATAAGTAAAAGCGAAAGCGAATGCATGACCGCTATCACACTAATATTTTAAAGACGAAAGTTTGTGTGTGTGTATGTTTGATCCTCCTTTACGCTGCGATTGGATCGCGAAAGCGATTTGGATGAAATTTGGAATGGAAATAGATTTTATTCTGGATTAACACATAGGCTACTTTTCATCCCGGAAAAATCCATGGTTTCCGAGGGATTTCTAAAAAAACTAATTTTACGCGGACGAAGTCGCGGGCGTCCGCTAGTTGTCTATATTTTAACCCTTGGCTACAATCTCACCTGATGGTAAGTGTTGCAATCTAAGATGGAAGCGGGCTAACTTGTTAGGAGGAGGATGAAAATCCACACCCCTTTCGATTTCTAGACGACATCTACAATCCCTTGGCGGTAATATGGGTTCCATATAACTGATCTGTATTCTGAAATATTTTTCGTCGTCGTAAAATAAAAAAACAAGAAAGTTTACCCGCTTAAGCGTAGCTTTAGCTTTATGTTCTGTCGTCTAAACATGTGACAGGGGTCTTAAACATTTTTAATTATAATTCATTCCTTATCAAAGGAATGGTTAAAGTGAGTGACACAGATTGAGAAATTAACCTGAATTTATTAGAACCTTGTTTAATGCAGTGACACGTTCTTAATACTTGATACACGGGCTTATGTATAACACGCGACTTCGCGGATGTTGAATAAAGTCAAATTTAAAACTGGTCAAGTGCGAGTTGGATACAAAACTAAACTAAACTCCTATTGATCGTAGCGTAATACAGCCTCTAGCTTCCTCGATAAATGGTCTGCACATAAATATTTTTCAATTCTAACCAGTTTATGAAATTAGCGTGTTAACCAAACAAACTAACTATTCAGCTATACATTAGTATTTTAAGTATTTTTTCAATATTCGATTAATAGCGTAATGCTTACCCTACTCAATACCCTTAGCACGCCACGATAGGATTTCGCTCCTGTATTAAGTGGCCAGACTAAGAAGCACTTAGTGAGAACAATGTCATCTACACAAATCATTAGCATGCAACTACCCTATAAATGATAATATTTGATGCATAGCTTAAATGCTTACCCTGCCCAAAACCCTTAGCACGTCACGGCGGGATCTCGCTCCTGTATTAAGTGGTCAGTCTAAGAAGCACTTAGTGATAACAAGGTCATTACACCAGTCATTAGCATGCAGCTATCCTATTAAGGATTTTGATTTATGGCGTTATTTATAACTGTTATCTGCTTTATAATATATTGTATATACATGGTCACGCGTGGGATTAGGAGTTGCATATTAAAATTTTTCACCCACTCGTTCGGAAATAGTTTATTTATTAAAAAGTTGAAATTAAAAAAAAAATAAACAAATGACATTCAAAAACGGTAAAACTTGCAGACGCCAGTCGGTTTCACCCGCGCAGTACCCGTCCCCGTAAGAATACAGGGATAAAATATAGCCTATAGTACCCAGGGAAATGTAGCTTTCCAACAGTGAAGGAATTTTTCAAATCGGTTCAGTAGTTTCTGAGCCTATTCTATGAAAACAACGAAAACAGACTCCGCTATTTCTTACTAATAATATTATGTAAAACTAGCTGACGCCGCGTGGTTCCCATTCCCGTAGGAATACGGAGATAATATAGAGCCTTCCTCGCTAGGTGGGCTATCTAACACTGAAAGAATTTTCCAAATCGGACCAGTAGTTCCTGAGATTATCGCGTTCAAACAAACAAACAAACAAACTCTTTAGTTTAATAATATTAGTATAGATAATATAAAAAACAGCGGAGCCAAACGTACTTTTAATTTTACGGTAAGTGATGCAATTTGTTCGATGCGAACCGCACGATGATTGGACTTTCTATACAAAGAATACTAAAATCCGTTTGATACGATGCGTACGATGCCTGTCGACGCCTACCGTTAGTACCGGTTTTATCCTTTGAATATACGCTGTGAATACCCAAAAAAATTAAGATATTAGTGTCCTCGTCACAGCAATGATGATGATGATGATGATGATGATAATGATAATGATGATGATGATGATGATGATGGTGATGATGATGATGATGATGATGTGATTGTGTTCCAGGTATCGCGCCTGGTGATACTGCACGAGGAAGCT
This sequence comes from Bicyclus anynana, assembly GCF_947172395.1. Lineage (NCBI taxonomy): Eukaryota > Metazoa > Arthropoda > Insecta > Lepidoptera > Nymphalidae > Bicyclus > Bicyclus anynana. Next base: position 16,451,933 of record NC_069085.1, on the reverse strand, counting down.
GAAGATGGCAACGCGATGCCCGACTTGGCGCGGCCGGTTCAGGCCGTGTCGCTCGCCGTCAACAACTTGGTCAAGGTAATGACATTTTAGATTAGGTATTTTTAGCAGACTCAGAAAAGATAACAAAAATAAGAAAACTAACGTCGAACAAAGGTTATGATTCACAACATTTGTCAGGACAACTTAATTAATAAATCAAACTGTAACCAAAATAAGACCCTAGAATGGCAGAGAATGTGAACGTTGTGTGTAGGGTTAAAGGATCCTTTGACTCTTAACAAACACTCCCCTTTTTCACTCAAGTCACTCTCTCCGCCTATCCCAAGTAACCCATAAAGAATTACACAACAAGAGATGTGGACGGCTCGAACGCCACGAGCACACTGAAGTCGTCCGTACCGCAAGTCGTTGCAACGCGGCGATAACAGTATATGCATCAGCTAAAAGTCCAAGTCGCGTTTGCTATAAAATTAGATAAAGTAGACTTCTGTGCGACTGCGTGAGATCCGCAGAAGAATCAAAGTCACGCATTGGAAAGTGCAGTGGTCGACCCTTCAACAGGTGGCTTGACGACATCAAGCGAGTTGCAGGGATTCGCTGGATGCAGGCGGCTTAGGATCGTGATGTTTGGAAGTCGCTACAAAAGGCCTATGGAGTAAGACTCTGATATAACCCATAACATGACTGATAATACAACATTAATTATTTGGTTTCTAGGTTGGACATGAAACCATAGAATCATCAGACGATGTAGTCCTCCGCACAGACATGCCGGGTGCTCTGCGCAGGGTGGAGGGCGCGGCCACCTTGCTGCAGCAGGCCTCCGACATGCTGAGGGCTGACCCGTACTCCGGCCCTGCCAGGTAAAGCGCTCCGGCCTGGAATGCCTCTTACTTGGGTATTTTGAAATCACGGCATCAAAGCATATACGTTCTCAACTGCATCTTTTATTATGATGCATGCTTGTACGAAAGTCTTAGCCGTTTTAGCATACAAACATTTTGGCAATTACAGTCAATCTCATGCTGAATCTAGCCATTTAACTGTATGGGGTCATAAAATGGGTTCTGTCTACTCTACTACTACCAACTGGACAGTGTTATTTACGAATTGTTATCAATCTTATCTTCTTATTTTTGAGTTATAAAACGGCATTACAGATCGCTAAATGTAACGCAAAGAGCACGCAAGGCATTCGTAATACATAATTAGTTTTTTAATGATTATAATTTGTTTTTTAGGAAAAAGCTCATTGAAGGCTCCCGTGGAATCCTCCAAGGGACATCAGCGTTGCTACTCTGTTTCGATGAGTCGGAAGTGAGGAAAATAGTCAAAGAATGCAAGAAGGTAATTTTAATTTTTCTGAGAAAAACTGACAAGAAATTCTGTCTAAAAGTTAAATAAAGTTTATCCCAGTCCTTATTCTACGCTAAGTGTTGTTGACACAGCAGCCATTCTCTTTCAGTCATTTATGTTCTTTATACACATATCTTCTTTCACACGATCTACCTTCTCCTTTTGTCACACTCCATCCCTCCCAAACTTTCTCTCCAATTTTGTCTTTTAGACTGACTTTGATAAGTTTTACTTATACATGCTTTTCAAAAGTAATGTCTCCCCTTGTGCTCTTTTACTTGCTTACCTTAAATTATTAAACGTAATTTGTTTCCAAAAATAATGTCTACTTTCAGGTTCTGGATTACCTCGGAGTGGCCGAGGTCATAGACACGATGGAGGACTTGGTGCAGTTCCTGCGAGACATTTCACCCGCGCTCTCCAAAGCCGCCAGGGAGGTAAGCCAGTCGTTGTGAACAACAAATTAAAAATTAATTCTAAGACAATATCCTATCCTAATTTTAATACAATTATATCCTCTGAGTACAATGACGTAAGACAACGTACAACTGGTCCTTCGAGCCGGATTCATTTTGTTTTATTCTCTAGCTGATTTAGAGTTCTTATACATATAACATATGTTGACTTTGTCCGCCAGGTGGCGGCGCGCGCGTCGGAGCTGACGCACCCGCCGCACGCGGAGACGCTGGCGCGCTGCCTGGAGAGCGTCAAGCGTCTGGCGCCCGTGCTCATCTGCGCCATGAAGATATACATACACATCCTCGCCGAGGCCAACGGTGAGCAGCTGAAGGGTATTTACAACCCTCCCTCACCAGGGAAGTGGGTGGAAAAACATTTTATAATTATGAAGTTTCGAGTACATAGTTCGAAGAGCCAGGAGCTGAATGCTGGATGCAGGCGACTGGAGACCTTTGTGTTTGGAATTCCAAACAAGACACAGAGTACCCAGAGAGAGTCTTTACAAATTAAAGCCGGTGCAACTCATATAAAAAACACAAAAGTCACGCGTCTCCTTGACATCTATGTATTGTATGATAAATATGTATTTCAAAATTTAACACTAACAACAGTTATGTAAATTAATATAATAATCAATAATAACCAATAAAAAAATACTACTAAAAAATCTTACTGCTATTTCAAACGTCCATTTATAATATTGCAGGAGGCAAAGGTATTGAAGACGCGGCTGAGAACAGGAACTACTTGGCGCAGAGGATGGCTGATGAGATACATGAAATTATTCGGTAGCTATTGTTTCTTTTAATCATGTTCACTTCTGCCTATCTACCTACCTAAATACCTATGCCAATAAATCCAAATTCCTAAACCTAGCAAGCTAAACTATCTAGTAGTGTATATTTACCTTATACGTCGTGATAGCCCAGTGGTTATGACCTCTGCCTCCGATTACGTAGCGTGTGGTTTCGAATCCTGTCCGGGGCATCCATCTCCTCCAACATTTCAGTTGTGAGCATTTTAAGAAATTAAATATCACGTGTCTCAATTCGGTGAAGGAAAACATCGTGAGGAAACCTGAGAATTTTCTTAATTCTCTGCGTGTGTGAAGTCTGCCAATCCTAATTGGGCCAGAATGGCCACTATTAGCCTAACCCCTTTCATTTTGAGAGGAGACTCGAGCTCAGCAGTGAGCCAAATATGGGTTGAAGACTAACAAATCCTCCCATGTTACGAGGGCCTACGAGTTCCATCTAACAAACTATAAATATACTAAACTATCTATATGTTATTATAAACATTGTCTGTTATTTGCTGATAATAATTCTTCAATGTCATGATTACAGTTTTTCGTTTATAGGATACTGATTTGACTAAACCTAAAGATTCTATCTTTAGCTTTATTATTTAAACTCAGATTAAAGTAAACTATTTACATTTTATAATTAATTTAAATATTATAATGATATTAATTTCATAATGTTAGACTAAGCCGTAAAACTGTATAATTAATAAAAATTTTAATAAAAAAAATTCAACCGACTTCCAACTAAAAAATTAACCTAAACTAAAAAGCAAAAAATAACTTCTTACCTATGTGCTACCTTCTGATCAGTTTGAAGGCGGTGCCAAGCCAGTGATGTTTCAATTCAAGCCGTTTAAATTACGTAATTTCTGTAGTTGTTTCAGAAACGGCTTTAATTAAAACACTGGATTGGCACCGCCTTCAAACTGATCAGAAGGTAGCACATAGGTAAGAAGTTATTATTTTTTTATTTTTAGTGTTAGCATACCCACTGCGTGTGTACGGTCACAACCTATCTAAGTGAAAAGTTCTTATCAATACAAAATTATCAAGTCCAAACACAAGGTAGCTACTGTGAGCCGTCGAGGAGTTCTCTTCACTGTGCTTCGTCTTCATCACCAGACCCTTAATACAGTCGCAATCCATCTAGGTGGAAAGTTCTCATCAATACAAATTTATCAAGTCCAAACACAAGGTAGCTACTGTGAACCGTCGAGGAGTTCTCTTCACTGTCCCTCGTCTTCATCACCAGACCCTTAATACAGTCACAACCCATATAGGTGGAAAGTACTCATCAATACAAATTAATCAAGCCCAAACAAAAGGTGACTGCTGTAAATCCTTGACGAGTTCCATCCTCTATGCTTCGGCTCCATCATCAGACCAACTCCAGACCTTCATAAAGTTGTAGTGGTTTAAAATACCTTATGGAAACACTAACAAAAGTACTAGCCGTTTCTACAACTTTCGAAAGTTCCCCTCAATTTCTCCAGGATGCCATCATCAGATCCTGACATGAAAAAAATGGGACCACCCTGGAAGTAAACCCTACAAAACAAAAAAGAATTTTCAAAATCGGTCCATAATTGACGGAATTATCGCTGGACATACATAAAAAAAAAAAAAAATACAGCCGAACGTAGAACCTCCTCCTTTTTGGAAGTCGGTTAAAAAATAGCTATGCGTAGAATAAAATAACAACATAAAATAATAATCTTTTCAACATAAATAAGGACCCGACTTCAAAGACGTATTTCAGTTATATTGGCTTTAACACAAAAACACTAAACCGATTTTCATGAAAATGGGAACAATCTGAAAATATACTCTTTCAAAACTGGTTAATAAAGGACGAAGTTATGATGTAACCAACATTAAAAAAAAAGAAACGCGTCGAAATTATATCTCCTCCTTTTCGTACTCGGTTAATAAAAAAACGTTGGGAGTATGACATGAAAAGGTTAGGCCTGTCCAGAGTGGAAGATCGCCAAGGACAGAAAACAATGGAAAGCCTTAGAGAAAGGCTTTTGTCGAAGGACAAGCTGTTTAATAGAAAACTGGTTTTAATAATAATCAGTAGTTCAAATAATTAATTACTAAACTAGAATGTATTACAGCATTATAGGCTTATTTTATTTATTTTAATAATAGTAAAAAAACTCGACGTCTTGCTAATCTACAACAAGGCTTTGGATAACTATCTATTGCAATCTCCTTTCCTACATATTTACACAAAAACGTGCTTCTATACGTACATTCTAATACACATAGATGAGTAGTATGTAATTGACAAGCCGAACTGCGAGTGGCATGTTAGAGCGAACTTTCAACGTGTCCGTCAGAATTAGCGTCCGGCCGTAACTATCGGTCCGGGGCCCACCTCAACCATAAATTAGTTGCCACTTGAGCCGTACAAGGGTTATGCGCGTTTCCATTGTATTGCGTTGTTTACTTATTATCAAAAATAATATAATTGTATTTGAAAACGTACGATTGTTTGTTTTTAAATGTTTTACGTACGAATGTGTTTCCAGGTCGATGCTAAAAACCTCAAAATGGACAAAGTCTCGATTTTGCTAGCGTTAATGTTTGCATTCACGCTTGCGGATCACATCACATTTCTAAAAATTATATACTTGAACCTTCCTCATGAATCATTCTATCTATTGGTGAAATTCGTTTAAAAACCTGTTCAGTAGTTTTCAAGTTAATCGTGATAAGACAGGTATACACACAAGTCGAAGAAATTTGTTTTATAATGTTTATGGATGTGTTTCGTCTCTTAGTAAATAAAATTATTATTGAATTGCCTTATAGGTACTTCAAAACTCTATGTCTACAACATGGTATTGCAATCATAAAAGGTAATACACAGGTATACACTTTAAAATATAATATAATAGGACTCAAAAGTGATTACAAATATAAGAAAACTAATGTCGATCAAACGTTATGATTCACAACACTTGTCAAGACAACTTAATTAACAAACCAAACTGTAACTTAATTAACAAACCACTTGTGAACGATGAGTGTAGGGTTAAAGGATCCTTTGACTGATATCAAACACTGCCCCTTTCCACTCAAGTCACTCTCCTCGCCTATCTCAAGTAACCCATAAAGAATTACACAACAAGGGATGTGGACGGCTCGAACGCCACGAACACACTGAATCCAACACGAGATCCGTCACAGACTACTATTTCTTACACAATTTATTAAAAACATGTAAATTTAAAAGCGGCCAACGCGGCGATAGCAATAACCTCGTGCATTTTTTATTGAGTTGAAAAATATATTCATTGAACTAAACACTGTGGTTATATCAAGAAGGTGCAATCCCATGTATTCTTTTATAATGCAGTTGCCGTTGAGTATTTATAACGTAGTTGTAACCAATTTTATAATTCAATAAAAAAAATCTTATTATCTAAATGCAAAACCACTTGATGTAGAAATATGAAATTTGGCAGGGACGTAGCTTATTAGACGTAGGGCCGGATTAAGCGCGAGCATCCGCTAGAATATTATAATAAGTACCTATGTATAGAGAATTACAATTCCCGTGCCGTGTGCCTCAATGGGCACGCGCTATAAAGCATGGGCCATAGACTTTTAATCAATCTGCACGAGCGGTGCGGGACTGCAAAAATGGCGGCAGGTTAGTGCCGGCTTAATTAAAACCATAAGGAAAATTGTCCGTTCCGGTTGTCCGGAGCTTGTTTTTTGGCCCATTTCAATTTTTTTTGCTATAGTTGGATTAGTGCCGTTAGTGGTTTTTTTTTCAGAAAGGCTTATTTTGGAAAGCAGCCAAGTAATAAAATGTTGGCCATTTAACTGTAGGTGCGTAATGATTTACGCGTTCACTCTATGTATGGAGCAGTGTTGTCAATTTACGCATTATCACGAGCAATATATATAATATTATAAAGTGGTGTTGTGGGTCTAAACCGCATATCTCGTCTTACTAGGGTGAGGGATAATTAAAATAGAATAATTTACTAGGAACTCTACTCTTCGATATTGCTGCTTAGCTAAAAAAAATCTAGTGGTATACTTAAACAGGTATAAACGTAATCAAATAACTAATAAATTATAGTAGGTACATTGAGACGCGCGGAAGAGCGTCAGCCAAATTAAAGTAATGATTACTAGTGGACGCCCCGCTGTTTAACTCGCGGTGTTCACGAATATGTGGGAATACGGGATGAAATATAGATCATGTTACATGCAAATAATGTAGCTTTCCATTAGTAAAAAAATTAAGTAATTATAGAACTTTCGGATTCTATTTGATTTAAACATATATGTATACAAAAAATTTTCGCTCTTTATAATATTAGTGTCTCAGACCAATTATAGAAGGACCTGTATCGCACTCATAGTCACGAACAAAATTGTCTGTCATTTTCTGAAGAAAACGAGCTTAGATTTTTTATAAATCTTATACTAAACTAGAAGTTTTTTCCCGTTTTTTACACAATTCAATTACACAAAAAGATATTTTTACGGAGCTTTTTAACCGACGAACACGATTACAACTATTTAACATCGACACTATAGAGACAGTTTCTATAATCACATTAGATCGTTGATCATATACTTTGACAGAAAAGTAACGTCTAGCGAGGCAGGTCCTATACAATAATTGGTCTGAGTATTAGTGTAGATAAATAAAATCTTTTGAAATAATTGCATGAAGCCCTAGGGTTGGCAATAGAGTAATAAATAACAAAACTGTACATTTTGTATACATGAGCCGCTACTTTAATCTTCGCAACAAATCGTATTCAGATGTGGGTACTTACAAAAACTTTATGGTAATAATATTCCGGGACATAGAGCAGGTTGAATATTGCATAACATTTTTGATAACCTTTCTGGTGCAATTGTTTATGCAATATTATTATACGAGAGGTCCCGGGTTCGATTTCTCGGGTGATTTTAATATTTATGTGCCTTAGTGTGAGTCTGGTAGGTACCAAGTTTTTGGCCAAAGCTATCGTTATTACCCTCTATAGAAGATATTGCGCCATGAAATATTTTTCTCTAGCGGACACCCGCGACTTCGTTCGCGTGGAATTCAGTTTTTCACAAACCCGCGGTATCCATGAATATTTCCGGGATGAAAGTAGCCTATGTGTTAATCCAGAGTAAAATCTATTTCCATTCCAAATTTCAGCCAAATCACCTCAGTAGTAGCGGCGTTAAAGAGTAACAAACATACATACAGACAAACTTTCGCGTTTATAATATTAGTATAGGGTATTATTACACTTTAGGGTTGCAACGAATTAATCGGTGTCAAACGGTACCGAATCCCGGACTATGTTTGACATTAGCTATAGTCTGGCAAGTTAGCACTCCCATGATATGCAGGCGACGGGGGGAAAGACTGCGCGGTTGTAAAAACGTGCGTGTGGAGAAGTGAGGTGCATCAGTCGTGGTGTTTCCATTCGTCGCTACACGCCCCCCGGCCCGCGCGTACCATCGGGAGTGTTACGAACGAAGTTGCCAAGTCATAATAGGTATACCTAAAGTCAAACATAGTCCAGGATCCAGGGACTATTTTTAGGGTTCCGTAATTCACAAGGTATCCATATAGTTTTAGTAGTCGTAGTCGTCCATCCGTTCGTCTGTCCGTCTCTCCGCGGTTTAGCGACTATTACTACTAGAAAGCTGTAATTTAACAATATGAACATTAAAAATGTCTACAAAGTCGTAAAATTAAATTTTGAGAAAACTAAAAAAAATCACCCCCTCTCCCACACACACTCATATAGCAGGAATATTTTTATATCATAGTGTAGGATTTATCGTTAGATAGCTGTTTAATATTTTTTTTGTGTCAAGAAACACAATTTTTCTTCTAAACCTACACATTCACGATTTTTTCAAGATTCATTCCATAATGTTTGACAGTGAACCTGTTACATCGCAGTTAAGCGCTATCTTGTCCTCAAAAAAAAACTTTGTTAAAATATTGATGAAAAAGAAAAAAAAAGCATCCAATGCGCGTTCATACATTTAAAAGTAATTTGGAACCGCCGCACTGTCCAATCCAAGCGGCCCGCCGTTCCCGGATTATTCAGACAATCTCCGGGCATTATCGTCGGCTCCCGGGGGCGTCGTTGTTGAATGTTGCCGGTTTACTTTTTCACTACCCCCCTTCTCCCCACTCTCGGCCTCTTTAGTAATACCTGAATGTTTATTTTGAACATTTTTTTCAACAAAACTGCAAAAACTATGCATTCAAAGCTCTACTTTATTGATAAAAGTAGTTAAAGAACAATTTTTCCATCTCTTCAAGGCTTGTAACAATGCTCACACAGTTCCACAGTGGTTCCACAGTTCTACAGTGGTTGTCTGGAAGAGATCGCTCTTAATAGCGATTTTCAAATCAAAAAAAAAGCTCATTAAGTTCAAAAGCTCATTCAGCCGACGAGGCAAAGACAAAAAGCCATCGTCTTCAAACGAGTTACATCTCGCAAGGCATGGTAGAAACATTTCCCATAATGTGTTAAGCCTCATATGCCTGACATTTCTTGTGCATGACATGTCCAACATAGCCATGCTACTTGATGGCGAAAGTAAGCATACGGGCGGCAGTTCTCTGGATTTTTAACAATGAATAAAATCACGCCTAAGGAAAGCAATGATGGGGTCCTATTTGAGGAACTTTTGCCTGGAAAATGTATATTTTACCATCATCATTAGTCTATAATCGGCTCACTGTTGAGCAAGGGTCTCCTCTCCGAATGTGAGGGGTTAGGCTAATAATCCACCACGCTGGTGCGAGTTGGCAGACTTCACACACGTAGAGAATTGAGATAGTTCTCAGTAATGGTTTCCTCACAATGATTTACCTTCGCCGTTTGAAAAAGGTGATAATTAATTTCTTAATATGCACTTATCTGAAAAGTTGCAGGTGCCCGGACCGGAGCCTTCTATTCGGAGAGCGACGGGCGTAGGTTCTAATGCCTATTTACTCCTGCCTTATTATAAGGGTTGTAGAGCTAAATTATCGTTGGATAGAAAACAGAGCTGAAAGTAAAATACATAGTTAGGTTTACCATTGTTTAAAGTTTAATTTAGTTGGCAACGGCACGCAATCGCGGTCCCACATCGGGAGTCATATTTAATTCAAAGTAAGCTCCACTCAAGGTTGTATGTTCTTACTTGCTTAGAAGAACGGTTTTATTTAAAATTATTGCTTAGATTTCTCGTTTGTTGTAGATTTTTTACTATGTTAGTTTTTTATTAAGGACAATTACAGTTGCTGCCTGCAACGAAAATAGATAACTACGAGTGGCGTTTAGGAAAGAATCAATTTTTAATTTTTACAAAGACACCTTTAAACTTTGGACACAGTACCAATTTTCATAAAAATACTGATCAACCAAGCAAATGTTATTCTGTCAAACTAGACAAACGCACTCAAATTGCTATTACAATCAGAAGATGGAGTTCGAGGGTAAACATACCATAACACCTAATTAATCTCTTACATACCATTAATACAAAAATGTTTCATTAAAACGGTTGAGCTGTTTCCACGAGTGCGACCACGAACACCAAAACAAAATCAAATCAAAAATTTATTTCAAATCAAAAATCAAAAAAATATTTACCGTGACACAAGTTTTCTGTATTATAGAAAATAAATTTATTTTAATTTTAAATCTATATTTATATTTTCAACCCCTTAACCCATGTTTCGTAGGTACCAGTCAATTGATAAAGTTACATAGTTTTAACTTTAAACCCCTATTCATCCTTTTTAGGGGTGAAAATTTCAAATGCAAGAGAGTAATTTCGAAAATATATTTTATATACGATCCAAGTTCCGTCAGAAACTCTACATATTCAGCCTTCTCTTGAATCCAACCGGCTTTACGTTAATATCGTTTGAGGCGATTTGAATTTCAAAGATTTCAAGCACCGTACTGCCTGTAGGCCTTTGCTTGATATGCAAGTATCTATAACCAAAGCTTATCCCACAAGGAATTCATATTTTCTGTTAAGAAAATATACGTTTTAGTTATAGCCCCGCGTAGTTCCCGTTCTCGTGCGAATATGGGGATACAATAAAGCCTAATACACTCACAAATAACATGGCTTTCTAGTGGTGAAAGAATTTTTGAAATCGGTTTAGTAGATCCAGAGATTACCCTATACAACACTACAAACTTTAAATCTTTACAATATTAGTAAGTATGTATAACACAAAGCTAACCCGGTGGACTTCGTATCGCATAACTCTTTGATTTTGGACTTGGGTTATCTAATTTTCTTTTTAATATATTTTATTTAAGTTATAAAAAAGAGCTTGAAGAACTAAGCTAGGCTGACTTTTCTAATAATGCAGCCAAAAGTCGAAAAGCATGGCAACTTTGGCTTTTGTATTTTTTACTTGCGACTCGGCTCGAAATGCCGTAGTAAGTAGTACATGGTCAACCTAATGGTAAGTGAAAAGCCTATAAAGCGTTAAGTCCGTTAAAGCGTTAAAGTTAAAGCGTTAAGCGTTTTTGGCTGGTCGAAGGCTTCGGCCGTGGCTAGTTACCACCCTACTGACAAACACGTACCGCCAAGCGATTTAGCGTTCCGGTACGATGACGTGTAAAAACCGAAAAGAGGAGATTTTCATCCTCCTCCTAACAAGTTAGCCCGCTTCCATCTTAGACTGCATGCACTTACCATCAGATGAGATTGTAGTCAAGGGCTAACTTGTATATAATAAAAAAAAGTCCTAGGATCGTATATAAAATACATTTTCGAAATTACTTTCTTGCATTTGAAATTTTCAATAGGGATGAATAAGGGTTGAAAGGGATGAACAAAAGTTGAAAGTTAAAAATATATAACTTTAACCTACAAAACATGGGTTAAGGGGTTAAATATAAATATAGATTTAAAATTAAAATAAATTTATTTTTTATAATACAGAAAACTTGTGTCACGGTAAATATTTATTTGATTTTCATCCTCCTCCTAACAAGTTAGCCTGCTTCCATCTTAGCCTGCATGCACTTACCGTTAGATGAGATTGTAGTCAAGGGCTAACTTGTGAATAAAAAAAAGTCCTCACTTTCAGTTCAAAAAGCAGTATGTTAAATCTATCGTTGACGCTTTTATTAACGTTCTTAATTTAATTCATGGTCTATTACTAACGCCCAAAATTGAAAATGCAACACTGCTCGATAAGAAAGTGTAGTGTTTTAAAAACGCTGTCGTGTGAGCATATACTTGGAAACACATTTGTTGTACTTGAAAGCTTTTTTAATGTCCGTTAAAAAAGCTTTCAAGTACAAGCCCAGCCGGGGATCGAACCCAGGACCTCCGTCTTGTAAATCCACCGCGCATACCACTGCGCCACGGAGGTCGTCAAACCTAGTTGCGCTAGGCTAGGCTCCTTTTTTTTTTACCTTATTTTAACATTTATGTAGCTGTAGTAAAGCTTCGAACCTTGCACACTCAATTACCGGATGAGTTCAGGCATCAGGTGTCGCCTACTGATTTTCTCTAATCAATGGGTCGGGTAAAGAGATCACGAGGAAGCAATTTCTTAGCGCGGGTTTACGGTTCGCAGGTGCATAGTGCCGATGGGAACCTCTCTCCTTTTGATCTGATAGAATCGATAATGTAACACTTTGATGTAGCTAGTCTCACATACTTATTAATACGTATCATTCAGTAAAATGCTATCTTACAAATATTACTTCTGAGCTCACGGGCTGGGTTTCCTCTAGCTTTCTTTTTATACCGGAAAATCCATGATTCCCGCGGGATTTGTGAAAAAGATTTGTGATTTGTGTAACGCATATTCAAACCTTAAATGTGTCATCATCATTAACCCATATTCGGCTCACTGTGTTAGGCTAATAGTCCACCACGCTGGCCCAATGCGCTGGTAGACTTCATACACATAGGCAATTAAAAATTCTCAGGTTATCAGGTATAGACTACAAGCCCATGGACAAAATTAACCTGTGAAATGAACCAACGTGAATAACGCTTAGAAGTCTGTTACTATAACAGAAAATAACTCTGAGCACTATGCCGTCATCTGAGCTTGTTTCCAAGGGCTTGTAGTCTAGTGTGCAGGTTTCCTCAAGATATTTTTCCTTCACGTACGTGATATTTAATTTCCCAAAATGCACATAACTGAAAAGTTGTCTGTATGAGACTGTGAGGTAGGTATGAGGTTTATGTACACCCCGGATCCATATGCCCTCCTAATCGAAGGCAGAGGTCATATCCACTGAGCTATCACGACTTCAATGTGTATCGTTTTTCCGTATCGATACGCCGCACAACGCATCAGCGCTGCAGCCAATTATAATTGTTGGTTTGTCCTCGCGTCCTGATTATGGCTTCCCGGGGATTTGTTATGATCGCGCTAATTGCTCGCATCCCGGTCGAGGTTCGTTCCTTCCTCATTAGCGGCGAGTGACGTCACAGCGGCCGATGGATAAATCGGTTTCATGCGAACTCATTATGGCTACCACTTTCTGAAAGGCTTGGTGAGGAGATTGTGGAATTGGAGTGAACTTTTTTTTAACAAAGTAGTCTTTTCTAACTAATTAGTGAAACCAGAAACGGGTAATAAGTGTGTACGACAATAGTAGGTACAGCGGGTGGGGATCGAACCGCAACCTCTTCGTGTTAAGCCCAGCCTTTCAGTAGAGCTTCAAGCTACCTTTTCACTACTCTTGCTCACAAACACTGTCATATTATTACCACTCCACAGCGGGGCTAAACAAGCGTTTCAGCCTCTAGGGGCTAAAGTAATTTTGTTTTTTTTTTAATTATTGTCTGTTACGCATACTAGCCTACTATAAAACTAAAAATTCGTAAATGGTATAAACATACCAAAATAATATCCACTATGAAACGAAGGAGGTTTTATTCGTAAATAGAATCATCAAAGGTAGGTACGAGTACATAAGTATATGTAAGGCCCTGATAGTTTGATAAAAAAATTCTTGTCTGTGGAATGCGTAATTTTTTCTATTTGATTTTTATTGAGTTGCAAAAATAATTTTAATATTGAATACTGTAACTACTGAATTATTTTATTTTCTCGCAATCCTAGTCAAAAGTATAATGTAACACGCGGGGCTAAACCCATTATAAACTTGGTTTCTATTTAGCGGCCCTCGCCTTAGGGCTCGTGCCCTAAAAATACCTCGTATATATTATATTGGGTCTTTTTAGCCCCTTGCTTATCAATCATCTATTGAACGCGAAGAACATAGTTAGTAAAGCATAATTTTCTGAAAGAAAAAAGAAACTGCACATGTATTTGTGTGCAAGTTACAAGCTGAGGATGTTCCAGAAAAATTCCAATTAAGAGAATTACACGTGAAACTTGTGAGCGGTACAGACAGACGAGCTGGAACATACATACGCGCTGCCGAAATTGAATTAGGTACAGTCCGGTCCGAATATACGGGTAGAGCTTGCGTAATAAACGCCACGATGTTGATAAGTATATTGTGTAAATACTTTAATTAAAGTAGTTACGTCACACTTCTGCCCTTGACTAGCTATATCTCTCTCTTGTTCAGCCTTAAAACAACTCACAAACCAAAAGTACCTTTTTATCTAGTATAGGGAAATACTGCCACCATGCTTATTTCAATCCTCAAGTAGGTTTTCTATATTCTGGTCATAGTGCTTTAACAGCCAAGAGGGATAGCAGTTTTCCATCACCTGGCTATAGGTTAATGTGATCAATATTTTTCTTTTCACAACAACCTGTGATAATTACATATCTACTATTATATCCAAAATACTTACATAGGTACGTATCCTTTTATAAAATACTAACTGACGCCGCGCGGTTTCACTCGTGTGGTGCCTGTTCCCGTAGGAATACGGGGATAATATATAATCTTTAGCCTTCCTCGATACATGGGCTATCAAACACTGAAAGAATTTTTCAAATTGGACCAGTAGTTCTTAAGATTAGCGTGTTCAACCAAACAAACAAACTTTTCAGCTTTGTAATATTGGTATAGATATTCTGACTTATTGCGTGTTTATACTCGTATAATCCACATCCACTAATCACATCCAGATATCGAACTGTTTTTCTCGAATTTGGATTAAACCTCCCTTTGGATTATTCTCATACCTACTCCTATTGAACCCTAGACCATTTGGATAGTCAAGAGCTATTGAATCAACCAAACAATTGTAACGTTTATATACAAAATTCAGGCGCGTATGTACACATGGAGGATAAAACAAAAACATATGAAGTTGAGAATAAAGTTTAATTTGATGGAAACTCTTGTGTTTACGATTTAGAGTGAAACTGTTTTTGTGCAGTTCTGTGCATTGCCACATTTTTTGTTTAAAATTAAACTAAGTAAGAATACATACCTACTCTTTGTTTCACTGCCTCGTTGGTCTAGTGGCTGGTTTGTACGCTCACTGATTATGAGTTTCAGGGTTCGATTTATTGTTTGATATTTAGGATCAGAAAATCTTGATAATCGAATTGTTGATACAATCATGAAGCTTTACATTTGAAGCATTAATTTAACTTTTACAGCAATTGTAACAAGAACGGTTCAAAAACGAAAATATAACGATTTAATTTCATTTGGCTGGTGGGAGGCTTCGGCCGTGGCTAGTTACCACCCTACCGGCAAAGTCGTAGCGCCAAGCGATTTAGCGTTCCGGTACGATGTCGTGTAGAAACCGAAAAGGGTGTGGATTTTCATCCTCCTCCTAACAAGCTAGCCCGCTTCCATCTTAGACTGCATCATCACTTACCATCAGGTGAGATTGTAGTCAAGGGCTAACTTGTAAAGAATAAAAAAAAAAAAAATTAAAACCGCATTAGGGTAGCGTTGTGGCTCTAAGCTCCGTATTCCCTCTCCACCATAGAGAGGTGTCTGGTATTGTAGTAAGTTAAAATGGGCTGATAATGATGTCAATAACCAGTTCATAGTTATCTTCTTCCACATATTTCTATCATCAATCATCTAGGTGGTCCTTATACATATTCATCTATAACTGACTTCAAAAAAAGGAGGAGGTTCTCAACTCGAGTTTACTTTTTTTTTTCGATGTATGTTACCTGATTATTATTACACTTTTCATCTTTACTTCAGTCATACTCTTAGGTTGATGCCTATGTATTATACTAATATTATATGTCGGCCATCCTGACACGTAAAGCTTAGAACCTGCTCTGAAAATACGGCTTCTCCGTTATCAGAAGTGGGATTTAGTATGTTCACCTTTATCAGAAGTGGGATTTGGTCCATTCTCCGTTAACAGAAGTGGAATTTAGTCTGTTCCCCGTTATATATTATTTACTAATATGTCAAGCAAATAAACTTGGAAAAAAATCATATTTGCCTTACACGCCATCTTATTACCTGCTATTATGTCGTAAATGACATAATGCCATAACACAATAATTCAAACGTAACAACCTTATAAAACGTATAATCATCGTTCCGTGTCGTTCCTATCGCAAATTAATAACACGTACGTACTCTGTCAATCTTCCGATGACGCCCTTTTTGACTTCCAAAACAAACTTACATTTTACTGTCACCAAAATCTATTGTCATTCTTAATACTTTCAAAATAGGGCGTCTAATTGAACAGCTGTTTGTTAATCGATGTAAATTTTTCTATGCAACACAATCTTTTATTTTGCTGTCGAAAACGCTACTGATACTCTTACAGTTATGTTAATAAGAGATATATTGGCATAGCATCTTGTTGTATGGCGTGAACAATAATTTGCATTTCCTGCTAGTTAACGACTTCGTGGTACCCTTGAGCACGACTGCTCTGTTCAAAAACACGGTAACTGGTCAATATCAAAAGCTGAGTAATTATGTATTGTATCAATAAAATACACTTAAACTACAATTAGTGATTATGATCGATGATGGTCATAATACAATATTAACTAGACAAGTCATTCAACTTGTTCGACGAAAATCTACAATGATGGTTATTTCCATAATTTATGTAGATCAGTTTCATTTGATCTTAGTTTTCTGTGCCGCCTTCAATGTATACCTTCTTGTCCAGAATTAGTAAGCACTTTCACCATAATATAATATCATCGAAATTGAAAATGACACATAAAAGGTATCCATTAAAAGTACCTATTGTAATAAATATAAAGATAAATAAATTTTACAGAACTTATAGAAATAACTTCAAAAAGGTTAAAATTATTTCACATAATATAACTTCCCTGAATGACACACATACACACACAAAGACACACATTTAAGTTTAAGTCGTACTTTCATCATAATTTTATACACTTTCATATAAACTACTTACATATAGAGTTCTTATATAACACTTTCTTCCTTATTTGAAGTCTATTTACTAAATTATTGTTGATTTTACGTGAATACCATCATTATACCAAGTTTTAACAAAAATGTCACTTACCTAGTTTTATTTCGTAGCCGCGTAGCACTCTCTAGTATTAAAATGATGAACGTATTACGTACCCCGCTATCGAGTATGAAAATCTCCCAATTTATTATACGATACGTCATTATTCTATTAGGTAAACAAAGTTTTGTTAATAGAGCCATCTAGGTTATTATGTTTTGGGGGTGGCTGCCATTGTGTGACATTGGATTTACTTTTTTTTTTTAATGTCATAATATGGGGAACTCCGTCCGTTCCGTTGACGGTCTCCGTTGCGCAGTGGTATGCGCAATAGATTTACTGGATGGAGGTCCTGGGTTCGAACCCCGACTAGGTCTATTGAGGTTTTCTTAATTGATCCAGGTCTGGGCTTCGGTCGTGGCTAGTTACCACTATATCAACAAAGACGTACCAAGCGATTTAGCGTTCCGGTACGATGTCGTGTAGAAACTGAAAGGGGTATGGATTTTCATCCTACTCCTAACGAATTAGCCCGCTTCCATCTTAGATTGCATCATCACTTATTATTAAGATTGTAGTCAAGATTTAACTTGTAGAGAATAAAAAAGAAGTTTACTTATTGTTGTGTTTATTGTCATAGTACCTATTTTAAGTGTGAAAATGCGTTCATTCGTTTGGAAAGTGTTTCTTTGTGTCTTTGTCAATTAGCACAGAAAATCATTTGAAAATGGAACGTCATGAAACTCTAAATCGATAGATTTGAATATATTTCATTGACGATCTCGTATCTTTTGCAATCAACATGTAGGATTTTAATTTTGAAAAACTTCGCACGTGGTTCAATCATTAAATCCAAATTTTTCGTCAATCATTAAATCCAAGTTGATCGGTATTCAATACTTAGCATTCAAGGTTTATTTTGCAAAATTGTATATTATTGTTATTAATAAAATAAAAAAAACGAGGTTTTTGACCTCGTACTAAAATTTTCTGTGGTGCTGAACTAGGTCCATCGCAACTCTCGAAGACTCTAAAAAATATAGTTAAAGGAATTTATTTCTGATAATGCTAAATCAAGAACTATCTGATCTATGTTTGAAGGCGGTACAAGGTCAATTAACCTCATAACGCAGTGAACTTATTAAATGAGATTGCACTCAAGCGTTAACTTAAAAAAAAACAATGATTCTGATGTAAAAACAACTCGCTATTAACATAAGGGTGATGCGGGCGAACTAATTTATTAGAAGCAATTGTATTGACTTAAAACAATGATCGTCCACAAAGCATAAAGCCGGCGCGTGCGCGAATATCATTCGAAATTCAAATATTTACAGTTACAGCGCACGGAACTCCGGTGGGTACATTAAAAAATCCAAACTCAAACAGCGTCGTTACCAATGGATTACGAATGTAACTTTCTGTCTACACTATTCTCTGATATGTAATATTTTTTTTTTACGTTATTCTTAAGGTCAATTATTCGCACGTTTCTAAAAAGCAAACGGCAGTACCCACGCGGCATACTATACAAATCATGTACCTACGCAGTGACCAACACACGATCAATTATAGTCGTGCGTGCTACAGAAACGTGAGAATAATAGACCGTTTGTGGCTATTACAATACAAAAGCTGTATGTCTGGTCGTGATAAACAGAAATAGGTTTTGGTATATCAAGATTATGCGTAAATTGATAGAAATATGACGATTAATTATTGAATGGAATGAACATTCTTGAAGATTTTCCTTTACTGACAATATACCTTTTCGATCTGTAGTAGAGGCACTTTAAACAAACAAACTTGATATTTCATAAGTGTTTGTAAAATAGGCCTTCTTAGATTAATTTACTTCAGTTTGATTCTTTCGAGTTGTGAATAAAAGATGAGTATTCGAAAAAGTGAGAAACAATAGTAGCGCTTCGAAATGACAAATAGCAAATATCCTTAAAGCCTAAACGGTAATTTACTTGCCGGACAAACACTGGCGTCCGATTTTTTAAAGCGAACTACTGGCCGCCTGTTATTATGGGCAATATATCAAAATATTGTAAAACTGTTGTTTTACCCCTGTTTGCTTGGCCGTGTATCGCGGGTTTAGTATTTATTTGCTGTACACCTCCCCACAGAAGTTTAGCAAGAATTTCAACTATCATTCACAGAAAAAACGTCTATCATATGCAAAGAATAAGGACGTATATTCTTTGAATTGGTATGGAGAATAAAGTTGGGGTTTTCAATGGCTTTTAGCAGGACTCGGTCACGCGCTGTTTAATTTGGAAGCACACTTATTTACGGAAGGGTACTCAGAACGCGTAATAAGTGTTAATAATATTATGTTTGTATGTGAAATGAAGAGATCCGCAGAAGAACTAAACTCAGTTAGTCGCAAAGCTGAAGTGGCAATGGGCACACACACTTGGAATAGCCGATGTACGTTGGAGTCCCAAGGTATTGGAATGGCGACCCCGCACCGGAAAGGGCAGTGTTGATTGACCTCCCACTAGTTGGACTGATGACATTGAATATATCACAGGACTCTGGTTTTTGTAAGTCCCGACGGATGTCCTATGTCCAGCAGTGGCAATCCATCATCTAATAATGATGATGATGATGAATTATGATTGATAATGATGTATGTATGTATGTTATAATTAAAAAATGTCTTTTGGAGTAAGAGGAAATCATGATCTTTGATTTAGATCTATTTTTTTTTTATTTTTGCTGACGATAAGTGTTTGGATATCATTAGATTTGATATCGCCATATGTGGTAAAAAATCAAAGAGTATGTCTAGATAGGTTGGTGTTTAAGTAAGTACAACCATGCTTATAGCATCTTCTCGTAAGTATATCTAACTATTACATCGTGGCAAGAATATGCTCTCTAACATTGCAGGTGATCAATTTTTTTTTTATTATTTACAAGTTAGCCCTTGACTACAATCTCACCTGATGGTAAGTGATGATGCAGTCTAAGATGGAAGCGGGCTAACTTGTTAGGCGGAGGATGAAAATCCACACTCCATTCGGTTTCTAATTTATTCTTTACAAGTTATCCCTTGACTACAATCTCACCTGATGGTAAGTGATGATCTTCAGTCTTCTCAGTCTTCTCAGTCTAAGATGGAAGCGGGCTTACTTGTTAGGAGGAGGATGAAAATCTACACCCCTTTACGGTTTCTACACGGCATCGTACCGGAACGCTAAATCGCTTGGCGGTACGTCTTTGCCGGTAGGGTGGTAACTAGCCACGGCCGAAGCCTCCCACCAGCCAGACCTGGACCAATTAAGAAAATCTCAATCTGCCCAGCTAGGGATCGAACCCAGGACCTCCGTTTTGTAAATCCACCGCGCATACCACTGCGCCATGGAGGTCGTCAAATGCTATATATTAGTATTTGTTATATTATTAGTATTCTTCGTGTCTACAAAATCTACTTCAAAACGCATTGGAGTCAGTTAAATAAAAAAATATATGCTTATAAAGAGTTTACTACTGGTATCATTAAAATTATCACAGATCATTATTAATAACACAACATAAAACTCTTTACAATACTACACTACAAGAGCCATAAAATCTGTAGATTAAGCTTTACGATTCCGAAAACTAACTTCACAAATAAAAATACATAAAAACAACATACAATTGACAATAAAAATCATACAACTAACACGTTTTTAGTGGATTTCCAGACGAACCGTTAAGTTTAATCAAGTGACCGTAAAATTAATTATCTAATCAACTCGGTTTTTAGACGGAAATTAAAAAAAATTACCGCCGCCCGTAGCAATTGGTTGGAAAACAATAAAAATCGTGTGCCCCGATGGGCTGTTGATTGAGAAAGATGACTGCTGCTGTGTGAACATGGATTATGGGGGCTTTTTACACTTTACTACTTTTAAGCACTCGTTTTAATTGGTTAGTAGTGGCTTTGATTTTTTTCATGTTGTTTTTTTTAATTTTGTTTTTTTAATTCTTTACAAGTTAGCCACAATCTCACCTGATGGTAAGTGATGATGCAATCTAAGATGGAAGCGGACTAACTTGTTAGGAGTAGGATGGAAATCCATACCCCCTTTCGGTTTCTGCACAACATCGTACCGGAACGCTAAATCGCTTGGCCTCGCAGGTTTTTCTGGATGCAAGCGGCTCAGGATCAGGCTACAAAGACTCAAGGCTGTGGTATTTGAAAATGCCTACAAAAGGCCTCCAGATTTCCTGCAGTAAACCTCTATCAGCCGATATGATGACGATGAATAAACTCTAAAGTAAATTTATTAAATGCAGGCTTAGTGACGTTACGATATCATATCGTTACCGGGTCGTATAGTGAAATCGTCTTCCCATAGCGTCTGAGTCACTCATTAGACCCAAGCTGAGCTTTAATCAGTGGAACAACATGTAATTAGCTGATCTGGAGCGACTCTCTCTAGTCGGGGCCTTTGACTGCTCGATGACGAACGGATGAACGAATGATGACCTATAGGGGACCTGCAGGCTATTTATAACTTGGGATAAGTTAAAGATAGAGACTGACTCATTAAAGTCTCATGGGACCAAGAATTTAATCCAGGAATTAAATTCTCAGAAGCGTTCTTTATAGTAAACTGGTATGAACAGATTGTACTGTTATGTTATCTATTTAAAGTTGTCTTATGGTGAATAGTACTTTTTGGTTGGTGGTTGGTTGGCCAAGTGGTTTAGCATTCCGGTACGATGTCGTGTAGAAACCGTAAAGGGGTGTAGATTTTCATCCTCCTCCTAACAAGTTAGCCCGCTTCCATCTTAGACTGCATCATCACTTACCATCAGGTGAGATTGTAGTCAAGGGATAACTTGTAAAGAATAAAAAAAAAAGTACTCGTAGAAGATTATTAGATTCAGATTCCTAAATTTTAAATATATCCCAATACCGCATGATACCTACTTACTAATAATAATGTTGCTATACTAAAAATTAACTTGTGAAGCTAGCAGTCAACTTGATGTTTTTTTCCGACATCTTCATAGCATATTTGTATATAACTGAAATATATTTGTTAGCATATTTGTATATAGCTGAAAATTCAATAAAATTAAAAATATATTGATTCACATCTAACAAATAATTATTTATTTACTTTGCGTTTCTCCAAGATAAATGCCACATATTGACTTATCCCTCTAAGTGCGTTTCACTGCGAACCTGAAGAATCCTGAAAACATGTTTCAAACATGACAATTTTCATTTCAAGATCTTTTAATTTTGCACGCTCGATTCTAGTTAGTATTTTAGTACTGTACGTATCTATTTATTCATTCCGCTATATCCTCTTGATGTCGTAAGGATTCAGTTGTCCAGAGCACACGTATTATCTTGGTAACAATGATCCGCTTGTCTGCAAACAATACCGTCGCTTCTACCGCGTCTATTGTTTTGTTTTGTCCCTTAAAGCCACTGCCGACAGAAACACCGAATTAAGTAGGTAGATTATCATGATGTTATGTAATGTGATATCTAAATAAGAATTAAGATTAACTAAGTAACGTATAGCCCAGTGGATATTACCTCTGCCTCCGATTCCGGAGGGTGTGGGTTCGAATCCGGTCCGGGGCATGCAACTCCAAGTTTTCAGTTGTGTGCATTTTAAGAAATTAAATATCACTTGTCTCAAACGGTGACGGAAAAACATCGTGAGGAAACCTGTACACCAGAGAATTTTCATAATTCACTGCGTGTGTGAAGTCTGCCAATTCGCATTGGGCCAGCGTGGTGGACTATTGGCCTAACCCTTCTCATTCTGAGAAGAGACTCGAGCTCAGCAGTGAGCCGAATATGGGTTGATAATGATGAAGTAACGTATGTCTTTATACTTAATTCCATAATAATTAGTTATTATAAATCTTACACAATTAATAAAAATAATACTAAGTTAATCAAACAAAATTACTTCGCCATTTCAAAAGCTTGGGTATAAACCCTTTAAAATGATTTATAACCTTTATACTTTTTATCCGACTACAGCGTAGCCATAGTTATGTTTTTAGCAGTCTATATACCTATGTATGTTTGTTCCTCCGTAGCGTCTAAATTATTCATCCGATTTTAAATGTAGTGTCAATCAACTAGTTATCTAGTGACTACATTAAGTATAACTTATTGCAACAATAGGTTTCTATTTTGTACTCATAAACCCTGATTTTAATCGTCTTTTTTTAATTGTCTTCTTTTTATTGTCTTGTCAAGAAAGTGCAGTGTTAATCGACCCCCACCAGGTGGACTGACGATATCAAGCAGGGACCCGCTGGATGTAGGATCATGATGTTTGAAAGTCCCTACAAACGGCATATGTCCTGCAGGGGACGTTCATCGATTGATATGATGATGATGATGATTGTCTTGTATTAATAATATACAAGCAAAACATATGTACTCGTACACCGCAATGCGATCAAAAGATCCTTGGCTCGTATCAAGTCACTAAAACTCAATTCAAAACCAATTGAAACAACGCAACACAAATCCTTATTCAACTTCATAATTATGCTTATGAAAATGATCTTTAAAATGGCTTCATCAGCCCCTGACAATCTGACGCGTCGGAATAATTAACGTATAATCAGTTAAGTGACGGTAATGACATGCGGGTATGTGTGTCTGTTTGTTTTTTTGTTCCCCGTACGTTCACCCCTTTGTCTTAGTGACGGATCGATGTGACAAGACGCGGGGGTCCGTGTTTGCTTTTTTTGTTCATTTTAAGTGATATTTAATAGAACAATCAATCTACGGAAATGTAAAGTGGCATTTTATGGCTATTTTATTTTAGGTATAATTACATTTTGAGTCGTGATTGCCCAATGGATCATGACTTTGCCTTCGATTTGGAGAGCGTAGGTCCTCCAACTTTTCAGTTATGTGCATTTTAAGAAATTATTTAAATATCACGTGTCCCAAACGGTAAAGGAAAAATATCATGAGCAAACCTACGTACCCACACGTAGAGAATTTTCTTAATTCTCTACGTGTGTGAACTCTGCCAATCCGCATGGGGCCAGTGTGCTGGACTCGTACTCAACAGTGAGCTGAATATGTGACGTTATCCTAGTTACACATCGTAGTTTTAGGGATCCGTGCATCAAGAGGAAAATGGGCGCGAACACCGAAGTATTATAGGGTTTTGTTGTATGTCCTCTGCCAGTCTAGTTCCTTTATTTTTGACTCTTGTTTGGACTATGAAAATCTTGGGTTTCTTTCTTCCAATGAAACGTATAAAGCGCTTGACTAGAAGAATATCACCGTAATAGTCCAATGATAGAAAAAAGTAGAGTCCAAAGTAGCGTTGTAAAATCACCCCAATGGAGTGAACTCAACGTCGCCATAAAACAATTGCGTAGTGATGCACCGCCGCATTAACTATCTGTTAATTACGAGCTGTCGAATGCGCCTCGTCCTGCGACAAAGACTAACTTATCCTGACCATAAAATATAGAAGTGGCAAAAGTTATTTAAGTACCTACGGAATTATATGTAACGGTAAGTATAGTTATTAAGTACACATTATAAAACATAGTTGTACTATCTGAATAGGGCTTACGGATGATAAAAAAAAATGCTGGCAATTATTTGCCGTCTTATTAAATAATTTCACATTCAAGTTCACTTCTTCAACCATAAACACGTCATCGACAAACATAGAGAGTGTACCACCAGTAGGTATTTAAATTTTTGAACGAAATTTTAAGGAAATACTGGAACCAAGCCGTGTTAGGTGACTATTCATGATCTTTTTATATGACACGGATACAAATTAATACTTACAAGAAAAAAGTAAAAGTATGTTTTATAAATAATGTTTTATATTATGCTTTTTAGAAACATGACATGCTATACTTTTAATATATTTTTATAATGTTAGTTCATCTTAATTGTTAAAAAAAAGAATTTCATATCTCGGACAAAAACCATGTAAACTAAAGCTTTAGGTGATCTACAATACCCGTAATATTATTTCTAACAGTGGTCACTTTGCATTAGTGATCATCTGTAAATTATAAAAAAGGGGGTTATAGGTAAAAAAGTCAAAATATTTTTTTTATTCTATGACAACGGTTGCGTGCACTCACATGCGGGCGCGCCTATCTGCCGAGATCTCCTGTCGGCGGACAATTGGTAAAAACTCCCAACAGTAAATTTACCCTAAATTGCTAAAACGGAGGTTTGATTCGAGTTTATTTAAAGATTTCGTCGAAGATTGCCCCCGACGTAATGCGGGTACGATTTTTTACTGTTATTGTTTTGTCGATTTTTTGATTGATAATCGAGATGATGGTGGCAAATGTGTTACTTCCCTTTTATATAACTCTAAGCGGTAATAATTTATAAATATGTAGTAATTTCACTCGCGTGGTTCCCGTTTCCGTAGGAATACGTGGATAATATAGCCTATAGCCTTCCTCGATGAATGGGCAGTCTAACACTAAAAGAATTTTTCAAATCGGACCAATAGTTCCTGAGATTAGCGCGTTCAATCAAACAAACAAGCTCTGTAGCTTTATAATATTAGTATGGATTCGTTTTGCTTTTCTGGTTCTACTACTACAGGTACTTTTCTTAAAACACGGAAAGATAACTGAAAAGTACTAAAACGTTCTCTAAGCCTTCATTCGCACGAGAGTTTTTTTTAATAGACGTTAAAAAAGCGTTCAAATTTTGTTTTAAGTTAATTGAAATTTATTCCTAATGCCCAAAATTGAACAACACTGCTCGAAAAAAAGCGTTGTGTTTTAAAAACGCTGTGAACATATACTTGGGAATGCATTAATTGTTGTATTTGAACGCTTTTATAACGTCCGTTGAAAAAACTCTCGTGCGAATGAGGGCTTAGTTTACTCTCGTAGTCGAGTTATGTTTGTATGAAGTAGATAAAATAAGTAATCTTGATGAGACAATTGTACTGAAAAAAGTTTACGTAATAGGTATTTTTTTAAATCATAAATCTTTAAGTGGATCTTATATATTTAAATACAAATCCATAAATTGCACCCATACAACAAAACATGCGTTTTTATAGATAATAGAACAAAACCCTACGTGCGCGAGAAAGACTGGCATTTGACCGGTTTATTATATCAATTATCTTCACAAATACTCACTATTTTCTACTCTATTCATATTCCTGTAATTCAAAAAGTATTACGAAAAAAAACCAAAAATAACAATGTCAAACAATTAAATAAATAAAGGGTCGTTAATCAACTATCAATATACTTACGATACAATCTTAACCCGTCCCATACCACATGGCCCGTACAAATTAGAGACAGAAAAAAATTGAATAACCCTCCAGTGGGCACCGATGGGCAATATCAATGACGTTTAACCCTAAAATAATTGAATACGAATCGAAACTACCTCGGGGACAGCGGGGACTGTTTTGTACGCGTAAAATTGCCGAGTATTTTTTGCAATAAAACCCACCCCATTTTAAAATGTGGTGCTCACACGCCTTGGGGCCTAAGGGCAACGTATTTGCACACGATTGATAGTTTTCAAGTGACATGTCTAAAGGTATACATAATATTTCTGTAAACAAATAGTAATGTAAAAAAACCTAAATATTGGTAGGTATAGACCGTTTACAAGAAGCTTTTGATGTTGTAATTAAATACAGTTTTAGGATGTACAAATATGAATACATTTTGTTATAATAAGATTTACCACAGCGTGAATTTACAGAAGCGTTCAACAATAGATTATTGTCGTAAAGAGACGTGTAATGGCGTCTTGGAGACAGTAAAGATGGCGGTTATTGTGGTTTCTGAACGTCGCAGAGTTCTCTTAATACGCTCCCCCTAAAACAATGCTAATAAATTGGGATGAGTTTTAAGCGACGTAGACTTAAGGTCCTAACTGCGCTTATGTGTAATAACCTTCCTAGCACAGCATGGTATTTTCATTGTATAACGTAACAGGACTTTTGTGCAAACTCAATTTATTAGAAGTGTATATAACTCAAGGGGTATTAAAGTAAAAAAAAAAAACAATGATACAGCTGAACATACAAACCTAGAACCTCCTTATTTTTGGAAATCAGTTATAAATAGGAAGATTTACAGTAAATGCTTTTTATATGTGTTCGTTGATTCTTTGTTAAGGTATAAAAAAGAAGTTAAGTTTTTTCAGGACTGTAAAAGTATAATGAACATGGAAAAAGAAATCATTAAAATAAGAGTAAACACGAAAGCAACTAAATAGTCATAATAATACTCAATGCTTCTAATAGTTGTCGGAATCAACAGAAATCCTTCCTACCGATTTCCGAGAGCGAACATCAAAGAGGCAATAACAAAGTAACCCTAAAAACATAATG
Organism: Bicyclus anynana; assembly: GCF_947172395.1. Taxonomy (NCBI): domain Eukaryota; kingdom Metazoa; phylum Arthropoda; class Insecta; order Lepidoptera; family Nymphalidae; genus Bicyclus; species Bicyclus anynana. Next base: position 16,424,567 of record NC_069085.1, on the reverse strand, counting down.
AGACGGCAATACGCGCAAGTGCTGTCGTTCGCAGGGTCCCGTAGCAATTTTGGGGATCTCATAAATATGTATAAGGCGGTGCTCTTCTTTTCCTTTACTTATCAATTACGGGGTCGTTTAGACACAGTGCCGCCGGGCGGAAATATGCCGACGCATTGCAAGGGTTAGGTTTGACGATTTCTGACGATTGTTTTACAAGTGAGATTATGTAGCCTTACTTTCAACGTATACGGGTTTGGCAGCTTTTATCAGCATTCTTTTATAAAAAGCTTTTTGGCCCAATGATTAGCATGTATGGTTAAGGTTCATTAAGTTCCTGAAGTCTATGAAATTCTCAATAGCGATCCGAAGTTGAAACGTTTGTGGTGATTCTTTTTATTTATTTTTTTATTCTTTACAAGTTAGCCCTTGACTAAAATCTCACCCGATGGTAAGTGATGATGCAATCTAAGACGGAAGCGGGCTAACTTGTTAGTAGGAGGATGAAAATCTACAACCCTTTCTCTTTATTACTGTTCTAGGGCAAAATGTTCGCTGGTGTACCAAAGCAGCGAAGTAACATTTGAAGCTATATTATTTTTTTTTGTTACCAACAAGCTTAACAAACAAGAAAACGAACAAACAAACCAATCACAAGTTTAAAAAATATCGTAAAACTCAGGCTGTATGGTCAACGATCTTAGGTTATCTCCGTTGTGGACAAATTAAGGATAAATTAAAAATGTCATAAAACATTGTAGCAAACTTTTCTTGATAAAGAAATAATTTCATTATCTTAGATATAAGTAAATTGCCGGGTGGTTAGGATAGGCTTGGGCCGGGTATGGGCATTCCCCAAAACTACAAATATTTACAAATACTATAACGTATATATGACAGGACAAAGTTTTTTAATAAATAAATATAGCCTACATTAATCTCTTAATTTGGAAGACGTTACAAGTGTACCCGTGTGGGGTCAACAAGAGCTAATGGCTGTATTTTCGCAAGCCTAGGCTGCGGCGGGGTCAACGACCCCCAGCGACACATGACAATCGGCAGACTTCCTGCGACCAGCTCGAGGTTTTTTATTATTTGCATCTGCGTGCTTAGCAGTAGATGGCTGTGCTTGACAGTTATAAAAATGTACTGTGATGTGGAAAAGTATTACAATTACGGGTAGAAGAAAAATATTACAAAAAAAGCATTTATTTATGTACATAATTTTTTTTTATTTGAAAATGAAAAAAAAACCTCTGCTCTGTTTGGGTGCTCAAGCAACCGTCCGTCAGGACTCTAGAGTAGGGATCCGATTTTCCGATCTCGTGTTTTATGCTGTAAAATCCAATACCTACCTGGTCAATCTGCCTGACACAAATGTTACACTGACGTTATTTTTATACACTAGATGCTTACAAAAATCATTGTGAGCCTATGAGAAGTACACTGTTGTTTGTTTAAACGTCATGTGCCAAACTCGCGCACCCGAGTGCTATGCGTGATTTCCTTCACTCAACGAAATTAATTATTTTTAAGCTTTTAGCTAATATGTAATTTATAAACGGGGATTGAATATAGCCACTCACAAGTAACGTTATTTTATAATGATAACAGAATTTTAAAATTAGGTTTAATAGATCCACAGATTATCCCCACAACTTCACAAACTTACAATCTTTACCTTTTTGTAATATTAATAATTATATTAGTAGGAAGTATGATTATTAATTTATTGAAATTTCCCCCACTATAACTTATGAAAGCACTCGCGTCCAAAAAATATATATATTTAGAACTTTTGTCGCCGAGTGTCCGGTTCTCTATTACATTGTAAGGAATAAAACATCTGTGGAGATGTACTCCACATTGAGTCTACGTCGCAAAAACTGTTAATTCATAAATTCGCGTTGCATAACCGATTCACAACTTGAACACATGTTTATTAATGAATATATAGCGACAAATATAGTATAAAGTCTGGTTTATACTTTTAACAAATGCGTGTGACTTGTTACAGGACTATTTAAATTCTAAGACTTATAGATTTATAACACATATAATGTATGTAGTAGGATGAGAGATGGGGTTAGGCCTATAGTCCACCACGCTGGCCTAATGCGGATTGGCATACTTCACACACGCAGAGAATTAAGTAAATTCTCTGGTATGTAGGTTTCCTCACGATGTTTTTCCTTCACCGTTTGAGACACGTGATATTTAATTTCTTAAAATGTACACAACTGAAAAGTACACACACACACCCGCCGAAATGGGAGGCAGGCACATATCCACTGGGCTATCACAGCTCTTTATATATAACTAGCGGACGCCCGCGACTTCGCCCGCGTAGAATTTAGTTTTTCACAGATCCCTCCATGAAACCAAGAACCATGGATTTTTTCCGGGATAAAAAGTAGCCTATGCGTTAATCCATACCATAATATATCTCAATACCAAATTTCAGCTAATTCGGTTAAGTAGTCGAGGCGTGAAAGAGTAACAAACATTCTTATCATTAAAATCATCAGTTTTTGCAAATTTCGGGAAACCATGGATTGCCTATGTGAAAATCCAGAGTAATATCCATTTCCATTCCAAATTTCAGCCAAATCGCTTCATTAGTAGCGGCATTAAAGAGTAATTAACATTCAAACATCCAAACATACATTCAAACATCCATACAAACTTTCGCGTTTATAATATTAGTATAGATTAGGTATAGGTAATATTAAAATAATTAAGAGTCTGAACACTCCAGTGAATCACTCATTCAAAAACGGACGAGTGATTAACAAAACTCATAATATGAGTTAGCGTTTAATGTAAACAGGTCTTAATTAGCGCGTATAAATCATAATAATTCGCGTGTGAGCTGTCCACAGATGGCCGCGTGATGATTGACTTCCGCGACGTCGTCCGACGTACAATGATTTGTAGCTCGACGTGGGACGGGAAAGACATCGATTCAAACAAAACTATGTAAAACATGTTTAAGCACGTCTTATAAAGGTGCCTGCACACATCCATGATATTTCCAATAAGAATTGACTAGCTGACGCCACGCGGTTTCACCCGCTTGGTTCCCGATGAAATACGGGGATAATATATAGCCTATAACCTTCCTTGATAAATGGGCTATCTAACACTGAAAGAATTTTTAAAATCGGACCAGTAGTTCCTGAGATTAGCGCGTTCAATCAAACAAACAAACAAACTCTTCAGCTTTGTAATATTAGTATAGATAAATATGTAAAGATAAGGTTGCTTAAAGACCTACCAGGGCGTATTTAGTTCCCCGGAATGTTACAGTTCAAGCATGCTTTTTGGAAGCAGGTTTGTTCCTTAAACATTAATATTTTTTTTTTTTTATAGTTTACTCCTCTACCGACGCAATAGTTGCAACGCCGACGTGTCTGTCACTTACACTCACTTATCCTCTACAGCTACTGAGCTAGCTGCTACAGTTACAGAAATCACACAGTCATCACATCAACATGACAGTGTAGAAATATTTGATTTTTTTTCAAACCGCCGGGTATAAGGTACCCAACCGCTCACAACGGGTTAAGGCGGGCTTCAGGTTTAACTGTTCAATTAAAACAACTGAAAACTGCACAGTGCACAATTATTAAACTGACAAGCTAATCCAGATACTATCATTAGATAAAACTGTACAGTTAACACTGACTGTGTGTAGCCCGCATTACGAATAACCTCACCCTACATGTATTCAATAATATTGTCAACTTTATTGGGTGTATTCGAACTCCCTCACCAAACCAACATTAAAACTCCAACATTAGTGAAAAATTTATCTATACAAAGAAATATTTAAGCAATAAGATCTACGTTAATTTTTACGTAAAGTTAAGTTTAACAATAGGTATTATTCCATTTCAACCGCTAGACTTTTAATTTAATCTTGAAGTAATTAAATACCAAAACTCAACGTTCAAGCTTGGCCCATTCCTATTTCAACGTTCCTTAACCCATTCGCATTTCCTTTTTACACTGCACGAAAAAAACGCAACAAATTAAAGAGTATCTCAACCCTAAAATGCGACCGCCTCTAATTTGACCCACGGTCAGTCGTTCAAAAAGATAACCCTCCTAATGTCACATCTACATGCAAATTGTTTCGGGCCGCGTATTTATTTTAACTCTAATTCTCCACGGTAAATACCGCAAGGGTTGGGAAACTCCCGTGAAATTTTATACGATCTTGAGATTATGTGACTACAATCTCCATAATTATTGCGTAAATAATTAAGTAGACATTTTTACTGTATATTTTATAAGGCTTTTCATAATAAAAAAAATTGCTTCCGTATGAGGGCAAAAAAGCATATTTAAAATGTAGGTACATAAATATATAATTATTAAAACCACATCTCAATTTTTCCAAAGTATTGTTGAGCCAAAAAATGATGTTTTTTTTTGTGTGTTTGTATATATTTCGCCCCATACCTATGCCCCATAAATCGTAAACTCAAAAAGGTGTAAATATATAAAAGATGTAAAAACTCAATAATTATATATATATTTCAATAAGGCGCACATCACTATCTAGCCCCAAAATAAGCGTACTTACAGCCTGTAAGTACTACGTCCCAGTTGTGGGAATCTAACCAAGGTGAATACAGATACTACCCACTTCGCCATTCGTCTGTCAAACTAATGTAAAATTGGTTAAAACTTTACTTCATTTAATCGTGAGGAAATGCATGCCTGAGAATTTTCGTAGTTATCTACGTGTGCGAAGTCTGCCAATCCGGATTGGGCCAGCGTGGTGGACTATTGGCCTAACCCCTTCTATTATGAGAGGAGATTCGAGCTCAGCAGTGAGCCGAATATAGATTGATAATGATGATGATGATGATGTATTCCAACTGTTAAAAAAAAACTTTTATTTTTCATCTACCTAACTGTTACTCTTACAGTCGCGTACCTTATACAAAATGTACAAAAGATCCAAAACGCTCACCGCTCACAACTCGGAGGGTAGATCGAAATAAAATTTGAATTAAAAGTAAACACTGTAGCGAGGTAATTCCGTTAAACACCTCTGGTAGGCGAGCTCGCAAATGATTTTTGATAGCTAACTACCTGCTTGTAGTTAAGCTTAGAAGTTTTGTGGCCATGAAACACACCACTCGCTGAGGCGAGAGCGATAAGCGGAGGCGACATGAGGGACAGAAAACGTTTTGATATAAATGTTGATTGAAATTGACAAATACGCAGGACTCGTCGTAGCATTAATTATTGGTCTTTGTTAGAGATATTATCCAGAGATCACCGCTATGCTTATTTCAGTCGACAATAGCATTGCTGTGTAAGATTTATTTAGATCTTTAGGAGTTAATAAACCATAGAACCATGTCTTAGCAAAAATTCCCACTCGCATGTTATAGAAACACACAGTGACGGGGCTTTAATTAAAAACTCTACCTTTACTTTTTAGCTACGTATATAATATTTATAATATGTTTAGTAAGAGTAAGAAGAAGTAAGAAGTGTTTAGTAAGAAGTAACAAAATAACTGAAAATAACAAATTTCAACAAAAATCAAACATCTTATAACTATTTGAAGCTAAGATCAAATTAAGTATTTTTAATAAAAATGTGTTGTTTTACAAAATAATTCTCCTTTTCGAAAACGCCGGTTTCCTGGCCATCCGGTAATGTTTTGTATTAATTAACTCCGTATAATTAAAGTGGTGTGCGAAACACCGGCCGGGTTTACACGTTCTTCTGTAACTTACACACACACAGGCAAACAGTTTCAGTAAACCATCAAGTAGGTACATCATATGCTAGTAAAACCTTTTGATCGATAAGGTTTACTGTAACTTAACGAATTAGGTATTTAAACTATAATGAATCTTGAACCACTTCTTTAGTATGTTTAGGACATTAATGAACACCTTCGGAGTAGAATAAGTCCCGTATTGTCCTGTCTTGTCGGAGGTCCTGGGTTCGATCTCCGGCTGGGCTGAATGAGGTTTTGTATTTTTGCACTTTGCACAGTTATTAAAGGATTTATTAAAATAGTACCTTGAGGACGTCTGTGGTTTCCCTCTCGTAGACCGCTTCCATTAAAATACATGGATAAAATATAGTCAATGCTACTCGCTGGTAATATAGCTTAACATCGGTGACAAAATTTTAGGTGATGAAGTTTCACATTGCATCTATACTAATATTATAATGCTCAAGAGTTTGTTTGTTTGAATGCGCTAATCTCAGGAACTACTGGTCTGATTTGAAAAATTATTTCAGTGTTAGATAGCCCATTTATCAAGGAATGTTTATAGGCTATATATTATCCCCATATTCCTACGGGAACGGGAACCGCGTGGGTAAAATCGCGCGGCGTCAGCTATTTTATAATATTAGTTGGGGATTTTTAATAAAGATTATTAAGCTTTCCCTCTTTTGGGAAACTGGTTGAAAATCACCTTTTACCGTTTATGGGAGCTCGGAAAATTGCACCGTGTCGGCGTACGTCGTTTCGCTGCTAATAACGTTTGATACGCACGTATTATAACGACCGGCGGATTGCCGCCATGAGGTGTTATTTTATTTATACATCCCAGCTTTTATTGTCCTGGAATTTATTTTGTTACTACCTAACTGCCTTGTTGCTAGCAGTAGTAATTAGCAGTACCTCTGGTGTTTCAATTGTTAGGCCACGGTAATTACTTAACATCAGTACGCCTATTTCATCAATAAACAACCGACTACAATCTCACCTGATGATAAGTGATGATGCAATCTCAAGATGGAAGCGGGCTAACTTGTTAGGAGGATGAAATCCACACCCTGAACGCTAAATCGCTTGGCGGTACATCTTTGTCGGTAGGGTGGTAGCTAGCCACGGCCAAAACCTCCTACCAGCCAGACCTGGACCAATTTAGAAAACCTCAATCGGTCCCGCCGGGGATCGAACCCAGAACCTCCGTCTTGTAAGTCCATCTGCGTATACCACTGCGCCACGGAGGCCGACAAACAAAACATTTGACTCTTAAAGTGATATGACGTGTTAGCCCAGTGGATATAACCTCTACCTTCGATTCGGAGGGCGTAGGTTCATCCAACTTTTCAGTTATGTGTATTTTAAGAAATTAAATATCACAATGTCTCAAACCGTGAAGGACAACATCGTCAGGAAACCTGCATACCAGAGAATTTTCTTAATTCTCCGCGTATGTGAAGTCTACTAGTCTGCCAATCGCACTGGGCCAGCGTGGTGGAGTACCTATTAGCCTAATCCCTCTCAATCTGTGAGGAGACTCGTGCTCAACATTGAGCCGAATCATCATCATCATCATTATCAACCAATATTTGGCTCGCTGCTAAGCCCAAGTCTCCTCTCAGAATGAGAGGGTTAGGCCAATATTCCACCACGCTGGCTGCGATTAGCAGCAGATTATGTGACACGTAGATAATTGAGAAAATTCTCTAGAATAACAGCTTTTCTCATAATGCTTCAAATAGCATATGATGATAGGAAATATTCTAAGAAATCCTATTTAAATTGTTATAAATTTTAACTATTTATGTAAATTTAATTTCTTAACCAACTTTTCAGTTGTGTGCATTTTAAGAAATTAAATATCACGTGTCTCAATCGGTGAAGGAAAACATCGTGAGGAAACCTGCATACCAGAGAATTATCTTAATTCTCTGCGTGTGTGTAGTCTGCCAATCCGCATTGGGCCAGCGTGGTGGACTATTGGCCTAACCCCTCTCATTCTGAGAGGAGACTCGAGCTCAGCAGTGAGCCGAATATAGGTTGATGACGACGACGATGTAAATTTATAGGTACATTTTCCACTTGCTCGGATCTGTGTTACGGACGTTTGCCATTTCTGTGCAAATGACGTTTGGTCTTGCAAAGGTACAAACGCTAGGGATTGCCGCCTGATGAGACCATTACTTTATATTGTAGACGATTCCAAATATTAACCTTTTTGATGAAACAATTCCAGTCTATTTTGTAACAGGATTAGGAGAATTATTGTTAATGTTCTTAATGTTGATTTACTTCTGACTTTTACTGACTGAATGTAGGTGTAAGGTACTGGTATAGAAGTAGGTGTAGAAGTATCGTAGGGGTAGGTTAAGTGTATGATAGGGGTAGGGTAGGTTTGTTGTTGCCCTATTAGGGCTAAATTGGTCAAATATAGTCTATCGTCTGTCGTTGGCAGTCAGTTAGTCCTAGTCAAGTCTACGTGACGTAATTCCTAGGATTTTCCCGCCAAAACTCATAATTTTTATTACGTTCCACGAATACTTGACTAACCCGGGGTACTGACATCTCAAACCGTTCAATTATTTTTTAAAATTGATTATACGATTAGATAAAACTGTACAGTTAAAACTTCCTATGGAGTCCGTAGCTCAGAACAGACCTTTAGGTTAAACTGTACAGTTTTGTCTAATCGAAATTTCATCTCTTTCAAGTTTCAACCTTCTAAGAGAATATAAAGATTATTCAAGTGAAAAAGAAAAATTATCCCTAATCATTTCCGCCCGCGCGAACATTTACGGGCGAAATCCGGAAAATCAAACGGAAAATACAAATCAAACGTCCGAACCCGGAATTACGATTACGATTTCCATACGATCTCGATTTTTGTTTCGCCTCGCGCTTACTGTCGGAGGGATGATCGAAATAATGGGATTTAGCCCCAGATTATGCGGGATTATTTTATGCTGAGTACCTACTAAAAATTTTTCCGTAACTCTGCCGTCATATTGTACCGTTTCAATCGAAAACTAACCTTATAACAAAGTGATAAAGTTGAGAGTGCATCGAGTTTGTGGCGTGAGGGAATTTCATTTTGTTGGAATAAAAATATCCTATACGACGGCTTTGCTTTATCATTGCGAAGCTGGGGTGTAATTAGTTTTTGCAAAGCAAGCCGACAGCCTTATTCTAGAAACGAGTTTTTTTTTTTTTTAATTTTCATTTCTCAATGACATATATACCCAAATACTTGATATCGCCTGATGCTTAACGACGATGTAGTCTAACTAATTATGAAGATTTATGCATTTTACGTAAACAATTATGTTGCGAAACGGCTTCGCCAATTAAGTTGTACATATGCATGGCAGAAGCCTGCCACTAGGTACTAGTCATCTAAATATATAAAACTCAACGGTGACTGACTAACATAGTGATCTATCAACGAACAGTCCAAACCAGTCCAAACAGGACGGATCGGCCTGAAATTTGGCATGCAGGTAGATGTTATGACGTAGGCATCTGCTAAGAAAGGATTGACCAATTCTACCCCCAAGGAGATAAAATAGAGGATGAAAGTTTGTATGAAACTTTGTCAGTTTTGTGGCGATTTGGCTGAAATTTGGAATTAAAATATTACTCTAGATTAGCAAATAGGTTACATTTCATCCTGGAAAAATCCATGGTTCCCGCGGGATTTGTGAAAAACAGTTCCACGCGGACGCGCGCTAGTTACGAATAAAAGCAGGCGTATTTTAAGAAAGATCATCATGCATTTTAACGTATAAACGAATTTTGATTACTATACATATTACCTACTATGTCAACGGAAACCAGCGTATCAAGCGGATATGTCATATACGATGTTCAAAAAACCCTCTATACCAAAAATTTTCTTAGAAGTCTTATCACCAAAACAAACCCGTCTTGTCACTAAAATCACATATTTCACTTACGTTATACGTAATTTCTAAAGAACAAAGTGTCTAAATCCTTTATTATACGCATACAGTACGAATTACACCAAAAACTACACCGAATTTACGATTTATTCACATTTATTTTCTGAAAAACAAAATCACAACAAGATTAATTTGCACAGCTTAACTACGATTACGGCAATTTGACATTTCGTAACGCTAGATTGTCTATGAAAAGCAAGGATGGGTAAATAACATCGAGCGTTAACTTATCGATAAATGATAATGAATGATTCTTTAATAATTGATATGTTGTTAGTTTAAAGATGGGAAAATGAAATATTTTATAATCATTTTATTTTAAAAAATGGTTTTTTAATAAAAATGTTATACAATACATATGCTCACGTTATTCTATAGCGTAAAAGATATCTTACGAATAGTAGCATTATTCAAACACTGGTATGGATAATATTATCTCAATACGATTTTTAATAAAAATCGTCAAATCAAGATTTTAACAAAAACTAGCAATGTAAATTTAATTTGCAAAATGCGCGCGATCAGCTGTTTTCCAAGAGGTCAAATAGGCAGGTCACGACTAATAGGTATCTATCTATACAAAGTCACAAACAAACTGCGCGACGTTGTATTGCCGACCGCCGCCGGTGCCGAGGAAAATAATTGCTATCTCTCTCTAACCTAAGCCGCGCGGCGTGGTTAATAGGTATTTTCAAAATATTGAAACTTTAGGTCCTTTCGCTAGACGCTACGCTATTTTTTCTTTAGTTCGTGTTCGGCGGTCTGTTGACAAACAAACCAAAATTCAAAAACCTTTGTGTATGTTCTATGTTATGTTAGTAGTGATTTTCTGTAACGAATACTCATACAATTGTGTCGTTTGTATTGTGTGTGTTTGTGTGTGTTGACTGAGAAGTCTTGAAATGCTTAGATCAAATCAATTCAGTACTCATGAATATTGTACCTACTATGACGACAGAACGTCTCGTAAACGAGAAACAACCTGAAGTAAGTTAATTACCTGTACCTACCTAGTTAAAAACTTGTAAAGTATAAAAAATAGGTATTAGATAGGTAAGTGTAGCCAGCCGATTTGCTGTCGATGCGTACGTACCTACTCGTACGTACACAGTAGATTGCGGAGCGTTGTTATCGCATTGTTAGCTGTACATTGCGTGCTCAAAATTTTCAAAATCTGAATTTTCTCATTTCCCACGTAATTGTTATTTAAAATATCGTTGTGGAAACTAAATTTAACCTCTTCACGCAGTTTTCGTTATCATGTCCCTTACACCCAGTATGTACGTGGATACGTGCACACTTTTTTGAAGTATAAGCAAATCTTGGACGTTAGTACGTCCCCAAAAGATTAAAGAAAGAGACGGCCGCGTGGCGCAGTGGGTAGTGACCCTGCTTTTTGCATCCACGGCTGTGGGTTCGATTCCCACAACTGGAAAATATTTGTGTGATGAGCATGAGTGTATATAAGTATTTATATGCAGTATATAATTGTATATTAATACTATAATATCAACTATCTTAGCACCCATAACACAAGCTACTCTGTATGCTTACTTTGGGGCTAGATAGTGATGTGTATTGTTTAAGTATATTTATAATAATAATAAAAAAAGATTACCCCATTTCTTAACCACGCGTACCCATAGGCATAAACCGTGCACCGTTCACCGTTTGTGACACGTGATATTTAATTTCTTAAAATGCACACAACCGACAAACGTTACTATACGTTCCCTTTTAAGATAACGTAGTATAGTAACGGATGTTTTAGTTTAGGTATTTCAGTTATAACGATACCTACTTGATATCGTTCCGATGCCCGCCGTTAACTTCTCAACCCTACTGATTGTCTTTGATTCATAGTCGGCCATTATTGTTGTGTAAAAAAGTCATCTAAGTAAATTTCGAGTATACA